>NW_008610215.1:0-144833 GCF_000691845.1 Merops nubicus
AAAGAAAAAGAAAAAGAAAGAAAAAGACAACTGCTGGTGACTGAAAACTTTTTTCTGCTGTTCAGTCCTGGCATACCACATTGCTTTGAATGGACTAAATAAAAATATGTCCATTATGATAAAAATTGAGGAATCCTGGAAACAAATTGTCCATTTTGGTTCAATATCACATTATGAACTTCTGAGTGGAGCTGGACAAAAGTCTGGTTTATAAAATATATATATGCATATGTACGCATTTTAGCTCAAGACAAAGCCAAAATTTTCCAAAACAAAAAGTGACACACCCTCCACATAAGAGCCATCAAAAAGCAGCCAGTGCACCCAAGTATAAACTTTCTTGCACTGTGCAGGGCACTGTTTCTGAACTCCTGCTGTGCCATTCTCTTTCATGCTAGTGTTTTGAAATTCAGCTTTGGGAATATGGGTCCTTCTTTTCTTTCTGGCCAAGGTGGAAACTTTCTTATTGAAAAGAATAGAAAGATTAATTTTTTCTCATTTTTTTCTCTTAAGAAAAATTTTCTCAGAAATGTCCAGTTATTCTTTTGAACCATATGATTACATTTAACAAACCATTTAGAAATCTAAATAAATGCATTAAATGAAAAATCCTATTTTATCATTCTTTAGTAGTATTGAAGGGCCACAGAACAATATCTAAAAGGGAGAAACAAAGCATGTCCTCTGGCCTAACCTTCTACCATGGTAGTTGTCTTTAAAATACTAAGCATGACAAGGATTTTGTGATTTATTTGTTTTTGAATAACTTGCACTATCACTAGTGAAATCTAATTCAAAAGATCTGGAGCAAGGAATTCACTTTGACATGACAAGTAGAAAAATTCTAAGTAATTCACAGCACGATACCAATAGATTTCTCAGTTATAGCTCATTCCAAGAACCAGAAATTAATAAGAAACTATTGAAGAGCTTGGAATGGGAATTCATGGACTGATACCCTTAGCTGTATTAACCTCTTTGATAAGTAATGTGGATAGAACAAATAGTTGAAGTGGTGATTTTAATTACCCCATTTGACTTCACTCTGAATTTGTAAGACACTTGTGTGAGGTCCCCCGAACCACGTCTGCCAATTCCCTGTGCTCCTAAATACAACAGAGGTATGAGGCTATAAAGCCAAACCTTATACAGATATTAAAAGACTGAACCTTGTATGACATGCAGTGCCACACTGACATTACATTTAGGTCTTTTTATGCCTGTGCAGTAGGAAATGAGCAAATCACTCATTCCAGAAAAACTACAGAAATTTCCTAGGATCAAAGGGGAATCATAGGATCATAAAATTGTTAAGTCTGGAAAAGACCTCTAAGATCATCAAGTCCAACCATCACCCAACACTACCATGACTGTTAAACCATGTCCCCAAGTGCCACATCTATACGTTCTTCGAACACCTCCAGGGATGGTGACTCCACCACCTCCCTGAGCAGCCTGTTCCAGTGTCTCAATTAGAAGGCTTGTGAGGAGCTGAAATATCTCAGTATTTCTTAGGAAATCTTGCCTATTCAGAAATGTCTGCTGGTTATATACCCATGCAAGACAGACTGGGGAAAACCAATAACCACCATGGTTAAAATAAAAACAGATAAAAAGGGCAAATTATAATTCATAAATATTAATTTCTTCAAGGAACCTTTGAGACTCTTCTGCTTTATATTGGCAAAAATGTGTTCCTGCTAGAGTATTAACAGGAAAGGCATTATAGGATATGACAAATAACAAGCTGGAAAACCTCCAGAAAGACAAAATTCTTAAAAGGACAGGTTATGAAGCCATATCCCAAAAAAATGTTTTTCATCTTCTCTCCTTTTTTGCTGCTTGAATCCAAAAGGCACACAGGTTGACGTCATTCTCTAATAGTATCTATAATTCAGAAATTATTCACATTCATAATATTTAATTATTTCTATGTATGAGTTCACTGAATTCTCCTAAATAAATAATGCTTTTCCAAAATAAGTACATAGTAGCTTATCTAAGTTAAAATGAAACACACTTTAATTAACCTTGTGACAGCTGGTAATGTATCCCCTGGAATCAGATGCCAGTTGGGGATAGGCAGAGAGCATCGTTTTCCAGCCACTCTCCTACCCCTAGGATCTACTCCTGCATCAGAGACTCTGTGCAAACAGAATTTATAGAGAGCAGAGCAGAACAGTGACTGTCTTGAAATGCTGGGTTTTGTTTCTTTGGGGAGGGGGCACTAAGGATGAAAAGCAGGATGTGATTGAAATAAAAGAAAGTATTTTGAGGCTTTTGCACACATCAAATGAAGACACTTGGCTGCTGTTTAAGCTGCCAATCCAGCTAGTTCTCTTGAGAGACTTCTGCCTTCAGTGTCTCAGCCTCTGGCCAATTTGAATCCTCTCAGTCTCAGGAGGGAGCATTTTGTAGCTTCCTTTGGCTTGTGGTGTAGCTACTCTGCTTAGCTAGCTTTCTGGATAACTGAATTATTTTGTAGGTTCTTAGATTCTAGGAGAGGTTTTCCAAAACATAAGAGGGAGCTAGGCACCTTGCTATTGGCTCTGTCTTTGAAAATGTCTCTGCAGATGTGCACAAAGGTTCTTTACTGTCCCGTCATCATCTCCTGCTCTTCAGCTGCTGTGCTGCCAGAGCCTACAAACAGGATAAAGACATTTATCTACAAGATTTAAGAGAATCCAGAAGCATAACATTTCGTAAAAGTGGTTTAGAAATTGTTATTAATTTGATTTTGTTGCCTTTTTTGGTCTTTTTTTTTCTCCTTTTTTTTTTTTTCCCCTACAGTATGCAATTGTTTTCTGTCAGCAGGAGACATATGCAAAAAGTTTGGAAATTTATATTCTGAAGCTCTCTAGCCTCTTGCAATCCCAGCAAGGGTTGGTTTTCCATCCTTTAGATATCAGGATTTCATTAAAGCTTTTTTTCACCTTCTAATTCTCAGTATGAATCACAACTGAACTGAGCATTAGGCTGTTTAAACAGTAAAGCATTTACACAGAGGAACTCCAGCTGTAGTGTAAATACTATTTAACAAGACTTTTTTACAGACATAGGCCTGGAAAAGTCATTATAGCTGTTTATTTGCCAGAAACTATAGAAATAAGAGAAAAATCCTTTGTGTGTCATTTATTATTGTCACTTTATAGGTCAGGGAATTATAAACAGCTTTAAGTGTTTTGCAATAGCAACTTTTAACCAAAAAGTCTTTTTAAAATACAGCGTCTCATTTTTAGTGGCTACAATTCTTCAATACATGCTCTCAGCCACTTCAGTTGAGTTGCCTACATATCTTTTTTTTAAATTATGGATGCCAAGACAACTTTATAGCCACATGTTAATGCTACTAGTTTTGCTTACTGTGTATATAAATCTTGCACCAGCATTGTAACTGTCAGTCAGAAAATGTCTTTTACAAGTATGGCTGTTAGATGTTTTACTTAATCTGATAGCTTCCAATTCACATAAAGTTAATTAAGAGTTCCTGCCATAACCTTTAATGACAAACTTGCATGAAACTTGCATAAATCTCATAAATATATACTACTTCTCATCAACTTTATTTCCTTCTCCTGACATATAATCCATAATAAATTTAGTGTAACCTACTGATAGGCTCCATATAAGTCTAAGGGCTTTTTTTTTTCCCACAGGATTCCATACCCTGAAACTCCCTAAAACACACACAGAAAAATGTGTTGACTGTCCAGATGTTTTAAACCCAACATTTTCCTGTAGCCCTTCGCATTTTATGTGTATAACAAGGGACTCCAAATACCAACTAACCTTCTTGCAATGCAAGAAGTTGCTTACCAGACTTCAGAGATATTACATTCATTGGGTTTTAAGACACCTAAGAAGCAATTTTATATTCTTACTTACCCAAAAAGGTTGTTGAAAGACCTGACTTTAAACGCATATTAATACTTTAGTATTAATACTTAAGTAATTAATACTAATTACTTAGGTGCTGAGTTACACTCACTGGATTTGCAGATTTGTCCTTGGTCCCTACATTTTGAAAAGAAAAGAAAATCTTTGCATTTACATAGTACATGAAAGCACAGCCAAGAGGCAAATATCCTGTGATCAAAATATGGTAAAAAAACAATAGTGCAGCTGTACTGGTGCAACTGAAAATGATAGATAAAAATATTGTCAAGTGTTAGGGCTGGGCTGGCCAATAGTCAAAGATGCTCTCTATTACTCCTCTCCCTTCCCAAATGGGAAGAGAAAGTGGATAAGGGAGAGAGATTTGGATTGAAAAGAAAACTAAAAGATCTTTATCAAAAATAACAATAAAATGAAACCTATAGAAATATATACGAAATCAGTATTGTACCAAAACCCCTCATGGCAATGACATCACTGTCACCACTGCTGCTGTGAACAGGCACTGAGGAAGTCACAGACAGGACTCAGTGACAGATGGAAACTGGATTCAGGAGCTGGATTCTGGAACTGGCTACAGGAACTCATGGGTCAGGATCAAAGGCAGAACAGACAGAGGCCTCCTTGGATGCCAGCCATTGAAGAAGAGCTTGACCCTCGTGATCCCTCAGATTTATGCTGAATATGACTCATATGGGATGGAAAACCTCGCTGACCAGTTTACAGTCACCAATCCTGTCTGCTCCTCCCCGCAGAGGTGAGACCTCTTACTTACTGCACCCCCAACATGGTACAGAAGATTTAACAGTGACCTTGGTCTCCACAGAAGCAAGCATAAGCACGAGCCTTTCTGCACAGTAGTCCTTCGTAGTAACTATTAACATCAAGATTTATCACTGCTAGAAGTAGACACTGCAAAAATATACTGTTAACTTCAGAAAGTGTAGTTAATAGAGACTGAGCTGAAAAGCAAATTCACTGAACAGAATCAGTTCTGTTCTAATGCAAACCAGGACAAGCGTTCTTATTAAAGTAATACAATATTTTTGGCAAGGAAAACTTAATGATCTAAGAAAAGTTATGTTTCTTTTTTTCTCAACATTATATACTGAGAAAATTGGAATTAACCTGTACCAAGAAAGATCAAAGCAGATAAAGAACTAAGCACAAAAGCCTAAGAAAAACAGCTACTGTGAAGTAATCACGATCATCCAAAAGGCTCTATCTTACTTTTCTAACATTTCACAACTTAGGCCAAAAATAAAATTATATGTAAATAAAAAACTGCAGTGGGAGTTCATATACTGTAGGAAATCACAGAGTACTTCGGAAAAAAAGGAAGGATGATGACATTTAAAAAAAACCAAACAGAACCTTACTGAACACACTCAGAGTTTTCCAAGTATAATATCTGTACAGATTTATGCAAGGATAGCATGCTAATCCAAAGTTAAAATCAGAACAAAGTCTGCTATGCTTGTGTCATATGTACTTCCCTTTCAGAATGTTAAATTACCTGGGGCATTAGCTCAGTTTGTGAGCTAGACCAATCAGGGAGATTAGATCCATATTCCACTCCTAGATATTAATATTTTGCCCTAGCTCAGCAACAGAAGATGCATTGTTCATGTCTTCACAATGAACAGACAGTTACAAGCTCCTTTCCAAAGTAAGGATATTTTTGACCTAAGCACCAGTCCTGTAAGTGTTCTTATCAGACATCCATATGGTGGGCCTCACATTCAGTCATGAAAAATACAAAAAAAACCAAACCAAACCAAACCAAACAAAAAAAAACCAAAAAAACCGAACAAACAAAAAAAAAACCACCACAAAAACAAACAAAAAAACCCACAAACAAACAAACAAACAAAAACACACAAACAAAAAAACCCTAGATTTACACAATCTTGTTCGAGGTCATCTTTCCATTATAATTTCCTCCCTGCTTCTCCAATTATGCATTCTTGGCCCTTCCCTCCTTCTTTTTCACTGCTCTAATTGGTTGCTCGCTTCTACCTCAGAAGACCAGTTCCTAAACAGTCAGTAAGCTCACTCACACAGACTCCTGCCAGACTGATTAACTGACAACATAAAGTTGCCAAGAGAATTTGGTTGAAGAGCCAATTGTTTAGGACTGAATGTAAAACCATAATGCAAGCCCAACTCTTAGATGCATTGCTATCCATCCAAATCCTGAGACATAATCAACCACCATTGATACCTATTTTCCAAGAGATTGGCTTCCCTAGCAACAAGATATCCTCAGGCAAGCCTTCCTTTTGCTGATCCTCCTCTATCTGTTACAGATCAGAGAGATGTAAACCTTGTCTCCCAACAGCAAACCTTACACTATATGTGGAAGGGCTGCTCTGCAGCAGTGAACCACTAAAAGGTAGGGCCTGGTATGCATGTATAGCGGGCACTTTCAGCCTTCATCTCCAGAAGTACCCTGCATAGTTATTTGATGTGTTTTCTGATACCAGGTATTGTCATTTCAGTATTTAATCTTTAATAGTAAATGCAGTTCAATCTCAGAAAAAAAGAAAAAAGTGAGTAGATGACACGTTGCAAACCTGAACTAAATGTATGTAACTATTACACATAACTTGTAGATGTAGCTACCTGTTATTAACACGCTTGATTAATTATAAGGAACGTTAAAAGTGGAGGACTGCAGTTCTTAGAAACATTGTGACAGAAAATTGCAGAGTTTCAAATACATTCTCACTTTCTTATATATATTATTGTTTTGCTTTTAAAAACTTTGGAGTGTTTTCTACTCAATCATCTTCCCTAATTTTCTCCTTAATATCAATTTACCTTTTTCAATAACTTATGTATCAAATGTGTTTATCTCATAAGTCTGCTTCTGGCTCTTCCCAGACTTGCAGCAACTTGCATTACTGAGGCTACATGCTTGCTTTCTTGTACATTATTGCTGCTGTTAAGAGTTCTCCATGCTAAATTGTGCCTGCATTAACACATTTGCAAGCTCAGTGTTCCATAGTTCACAGTGATGTCTGTTCCTTTGTGGAAGTCCAGTCTCTAAAACCAGTTATCCATTTGTCAGAATAAGAAAGCACAAATGTGCTGTCAGTGTGTAGAATTGAAGGAAACCTGTCTCAAGTCCTTTTTACACTGCAACTGTTTATTGTCCACTTACAAGGTAAGAATACAGTTAATTAAAAATTTCATAAAGTATCTGGTTCACATTCCATTGCAAGCAACTTATTGCACTGCTAACAAATTTTGCATCCACTCCTAAAGATATTTCTTTTAGCTGTAAGACTGCTGCCAGTTCCACATGTGGAAGGTCAAAAGTACATGAACATCTGCAGTAATTTTGTGTGACAGCTACAGCACTGTTCCATCAGTACCTACTTGGCTTAGTCCAGAACAATGTCTCTTGGTGTTCATGCTGGCAATAGAGAAAGACATAAACTTTCTTCCTTTCCCACATAGTACTTACAGTACTCCAGGAAGGTGTTATCATTCATTTGCTTTCCTGCTATCGAAGAGAGATTCCCACAAGTGGACTGCATGCATACAGCACACAGGACCCAGGGACTAATTCTAAGTTTTTCCCCATAACTGTGATGGCAGAAGAAATTTGTTGTGGTCAGTGGTAAAATGTTTACAACACAAATGGTCTACCAGTTATATCTAGCCTTAAAAGCAGGTCTCAGCTATATGAGAGGTAGAATAATAGACTTTATAAAGGGGCAGAGGGGGGGAAGGTGTTGGGGTTTTTTTTTGTTAAGAAAATTAGAAAGACCAGAAGAGCCTAGGACTCCATGTAACTGGACATCTTGCATTACTGCAGCCTTGCATACTTCACCTTATACTGAACTCTGTAACCTTAAACAATGAATTTGAATTGTTATAGGACTAAACTGTGAACGGGAAACCCAAACCAGGAGACACCATAATCAGTCTAGCCTCAAATTTTTCCCAGAGAACAGTCTGAAATAATCCTAGCCCATACTATGCTCTGTGATTGAAGAAAAGGGTAAAAGGGCTACAGCTTCCCTAACAACCTGGTCTTCCCTCCCAATCTCAGGTCTCAAGGTCCATATGATTCCCACCACTTCATAAAAAACACAGTTACTAGGATATAAACACAAGGCACAGGGTTCTTTGCAGCACCTCTATACACCTTCTATGCTGGCCACTTGCTGTCTTCAATCCTTGCTAATAAGGGCTGCAGGAAGCTTTAAAATGAGTTGCATAAAACACTTTTCTTAAGTTGTTCTAAAGAGGAGGGATAGTGGACTAAAAATGAAGATACATAATTAAAAATATAACAGGACAAATCTTATTTAGAAAAATTATTCTGTTTCTACTTATTCTTTTTTTCGTGTGTTTAGAAATCTGCAGAAACCCAGAGCTACATCAAGTCAGTTTTGATCATCCGTCATGTTTAGTCTGATTGCTGTTATGTGTCTCTGACATTATAAGCAGCCTAGAGGAATTTGCTTTTAGCACAGAAGCACCATGTTAATCCCATTAGCTATGTGAAATTAATAAGTGAAACCAAAAAAAAATCAGGTTATAGAATTTCTGGGGTTTGTGCCTCTGTGTTCCTTAGTTCAGAAGTTAACTTAAACTTCATGCGTCTGCAAAGAGCTAACAAACTGCAGCTCTCATTTAATGTTGAGAAGGGGATATTTTGGGAAGAAAGAAAAATCTGTATTGAATAAGGCTTGGTCATAAACGTAGAGTCTTTTAATGATTATGACTTCAGCTGACTGTGTATAAGAAGTGAATCTTGGAAGAATGAAAATACAACCATAAGATGGCAAGAATATTTTCCAGAACCCCTACTGCCACTTTATTGCAAGAACAAGAACAAACATTCGTTATAACAAGCATTTTCTCAGATTCCTATTGGCTTATTGCTCAGATATTGATCCACGAGGTACAAAAGCATATTGACTGGTGCTAAGTGAGGGATTCCTCTGCCTAACCATAAATAAAAAGTTAACACCAACTCCAAGCTAAACATGCTTTCAGTCTCTTTATAGTCCCTTAATGCAATAAGCATGTCTGGATATCAAATCAGATCAATTTATCCTAAAGTAAATAGCTAATACATGCCAGAATAAATGTCTTTTGAAAGTGCCTGTTAATTACTATAAAGAGAAAGACTACTTTAGACTTTAGTGTTAAACTTTAAGATACCTAAAATTAGATGACATTTCACCCTAAAACCTTCACTTTGTCTTTGTATCTTTAGAGTTATCAGACTATTGAAAAAAAAATCCATGTTTTTACAGTGCCAAAATACAGAGCTTTTCACTTCCAGTTACCAGACTGAATCTAGCCTGAGCCTGAGCAATACTATTCTGCAGTAGATTGCATTGTAATACCACACACAAGTCATTCTTCCAGGCATAACGACTGACAAACAGAAAACACCAGAAGTACTATTTTTTGCTATTTTTCAGGGTAATTCATAAAAGTAATGGGAAGAGAACAAAAAATTGGAGTGTTATTAACATTCTCTTAAAGGTAAAACAAATCCTAATTTACAACAGACATGCAGCAAGAAGAGTAGTTCCCCTCAAGCACAGTAGTTACGGTATGACAGAAAGGCTTAAAGAATCCAAGAGAATTTCATGGGTTTTAAGTACTTTCTTTCTTCCCTTGCTTTGAGGAAAGTTAGGTTTTGTGTTTCTCTATGGCACTAGCAACAAAGGAGTTGAATACTTAATAAAAAAACAGAACTAAAATCTGAACAATTTTACCAGAGTTTTTTTGGCTGAATTACTTCTATCAACTGTCTATTCAGCCCAAAGTTTGATTTGGAAGCACTCAAGGAAGGGTTCTCAGTGAAGTCAGCACAGCTAATTATTTTCACATCCAGCCATCCACAAATGTCTCAACATGTTGAAAGTCCCGGAAATTTGCTAAAAACATGAACTCCATGGAATTCATAGCTCCCAAGACAGCTGTAACAAAATGCAAGCAGGGGACCTGACCCTGCAAATGCTCAGTTCATTAGGTTTATTCAGGAGAGTAAGTAGTTTAAGTATCAGCCCTTTGGCTAAACACTCAATACACTAGCAGCTGATGCGGTGTGACATTCATTAAAACCCTGATCTTCCTGGGGTTTTTGTTGTTTTCTTTTTTTTGTTGTTGTTGTTGGTTTTTTGTTGGTTTTTTGTTTGTTTGTTTGTTTTTTCTACTGCTATATTCTTTATCTCTGACTGTTAATTCTTCTCACATCTTCAGATGGCAACTCTTTGAGACCTGAATTGCCTAATTTCATATGTTACCCAAGCACAACTCTAATGTGCTCACTGACATGGGTCTTTAAATAACATTGCAGCACAAAATGTAAATAATTGTAAATCATTATTATTGTGACATCATAATCTGGACTGTAATGGTGACATAAAACAAGGTATTCCAGCAGAATATTCATTTTCTTAGCATCAACATCTGAGTAGGAGCAGCATATTTAAAAAGCACATTAAAGAGAAGAATTAAAATCAGGTATACTCTTTACTGTTTTATGAGATGATTTTCCCTTTCTGTTTCTGGATGGTTGCATGAGAACAAACAGGCAAAACCACATTCATCTTTAGAAATCCCGATAGCCTTCAAAGGGAATCTTGAAAATATATTAATTTAATTACTATACAATTATTATGTTAGTTTGCCTTGAATTGACTTGTCATGAAATTATAACTTCTAGGAAGATTGTAACTAAACCAAAATAGATAAAATCTAGTAAAGTAATAATGAGAATGGAAAATGTTACTTGCAAAACAAACTGAAGAAAAATTAGATCATGCCCAAGATAACATTAACAACATTTACGAGGTAACCATTAGTTTACATGTGAATAGTATCATAATACTTAGTACTCTGAAAAATATCTGTTGTGTGATTCATCATGCAACAGTTCAAATTCCCTAAAGTACAGTGTAATAATTTTACCATTTTTTTTAAATCTGAGGTAAACTTGCCACAGTAACTGAGGTGAAAAGTGGTAAAGAGAATTGTAATGCTGAAGATGTTGAAAATTACAAAACCATGAATTTTCTCAGCAGATCTCAAGGTACTTAACAGATATGAGTTAACAGTTCCGTATTTATCTGATAGATCAAGAGTTAGGGGAAATTATAAACAGATAAATACATCTCTTGTGTCCCAGCTGCCATGTAACCACTAGACTGCTATTGCAAGCTGGTCTTCAGAACAGTGCCACACTTAAGACCCCTGTTGCATTCTTACATGATGGAGCTTATTTCTACAGGAATAAGCAGTATGTCTACAGACTTGGAACACTTTTAGGGCATTAAAAATACCCCTGTGTTATCTCTCATTTCCCAAATAGTTGAAAGGAAATAAAAAACAGACCCCTTAGGGACTAATTGTTTTTAAAGAACATTTTCCTGCTCATTCACACTCTGTATTATCTGGTCTTATTTTCATTTACATCACTACTTTGCTAATATCAAAGTGCCTACTTGTGAATTAGATGCCTGTGAGCCTGACATCTAATGGTTAAGAGGGTCTGCAGTAATAATACTGTCTCCAGGAACAGATAAACCCATAAATGAAGCAGCATCTGGGAATGCTCCTGGGAGATGGAAGATGATTGCCCACACTCCAAACCTCCTGGGGTAGTCCTGGGCATATTTTTAGCCCAGGCCTACAGGAAGGTTCCCAAACCTTTCCCATGCCCATTTCAGGTATTAAAACATTCATTAAAACAAGAGACCATTTTCAACATGTGGCTTAGGTACAGTCCCTTGTTTTGCATGGTAAGAAAAATCAAAAGTATAGGTGCTGGCAAGTCCGAGTCTGTTTGCCAAAGTGCCTAGAAAAGTTACAAAGAATTTACTTCTTTTAATTATTTACTATAGACTTAGCTGGTGTATACTGGCCTTCATTTCTGAGAGGAAAAGACTTCTGACCTTTTTTTCCCAAAGTAAGATGCCCTGGATATTAAAACCAACATCAGCCCTGACATTTTGCACGTATTGTTATTGGCAAGAATATTGACCAGTGTTTGTACTCAGAATTGTTTGTTTTTGTCATTTTATCTTTGATGGAAAATGCCTTTTCTAGAGTGTTTTCTTTTTTTTTTTTTTTTTTACTTATTTATTATTTTGTCCAGATGATAAATTCAGGTGGCAACTAATTCTTTCAACTTACTTATTAATCTCTACAGAAAAGAAATTTTTAAGTAGCAAAATTTCCAGCACTGTTAGGATTAAAAATATCTTTAATAATATAGTATGTAGCATATAACAAATGTTAAAATAAACTTCTTAATAGCCCATGAACCAACTAGTGTTGTTTATTATAAGAAAATACAAAATTACAACTTTTGGATGTCTAAGCATTGCCAAGTAAAGCACTAAAATTAAAAGGCTTGTACAAAGTCAAGAAAGAAGCAAGAGGCTGGGTGAATCACTTATCCTCAGATCTTAATTTCTTAGAATTTTAAAATGTTCAATTCCCTGAAACAAAAATAAATACAAGCATAATAAAATGGAAGGGAATATTTATGTATATAATATGTAAAATAATAACTAGGAATCAGGAAGAGTTAGAAATGTTTGACATGATAATTAACTCTTCCGTAATTCTTAATTTATATTTGAAGACTTATTTCACTATAAAAGAACCTGAGCTGAGTAGGAATACAACATCATCAATGAGAAAATAAATAGTGAAATTGAGAGTAATTTATACAAACAAGGAAACAAAGTATTTACAGTTGGTAAAATATATAAAGATATTAATTAAAAGTTCCATGGCTATGAACAATAAATACAAGATGGGGACAGTCTTTAGATTCAGCAGAAGGAAACATTCTAAATATTAACAAGGGAGGTTAAGGAAAGTAATCACTCCTGTTGTATAAAAAGAAGAGAGATTTAATAAATAGTTTCTTCTGTATTAGGTATACCCACAACATTCAGAGGCAACAAAATGCTTTTGATACTGTTCGTGTCTAAAGGGTACATGAAGTTAAACATTTTAAACTTAATCTTGATAACTAGCATCTTAGTGTTTAGAAAAAGAAGGGAATTTTTTTTTTTCATTAATGTTTATTTAGAGGGTCAGGAAATAATAGCATCACTGGTTACAAAGAAATATCATCACGCTGGGTGAGTTTACAGACTAAAAATGAAACCATAGCAAATGGCAGTCATCATGGTGAGATGGAAACAAGGACTATCACACAAAGACATGATTGTCTTTTAATAGCAATCTAAAATTAAATCACCTGTGTTGATATAAAAAAATCTTACACTTTCTATTTTTACAGAACAAAAGAAGACAAATTCTGGAACTATAACTAATCAATAAAAACTGTATAAAAAGTATATAAACCAGGAACAAATACTAGATAAACAGGCCTGAATAATGTTTTTTTTTTTTTTTTTTTAACATATTCAAAACCCATTAAAAGAATACCAGAGTCTGAAGATTGAAGCTAGATAATTCTGACACAACAATTACTCATAATAATTTATTAGTACAGGTTTGAAATGGTTGTGGTCATCTTTTATAATCTCTTCTTGAATCCAATAACTGAGATTCTTGCACTTCTGCAATCTGTTAAGTTTCTTCCTAATCAGACAGCATTTGCACATATGAAATTGTTCTTTGGGCACAGCTCTGACTCCCATTATATTCTCTGACCTGCAATCACATTCTCCTTATGAGGTTCAACGAGGGCAAGTACAGAAGCGAAGGAGTAGCTGAGCTGTTCAGAAATCTCACAAGATACTATGGAATCTGGCAAGTCTGCTCCATCAAACCTACACGGTTTACTTTGGTGGATGAAATCACTTGGAAACAACCCAAAATCTAGCACTCAAGTAGTCAAATTACAGCAAAGGTTTTGTTCTCTTTTTGCTTTTCCTAATGAGTCAAGTAACAAGTCATATCTTCTATATTCAACTCCAATGGACTGATGTCATGAATACTTCAATTAGCCAACTTCAACACTTCTGTGATTTTGACCTTATCTGACAAAAGTGAAATGAGATTTGGGTAGCATGAATTTGTGAGCACCTGATTGGAAGAACTAAATTATTTTTTTCCCAGCACTGGCTGAGCTGTTCCTCTGTAAGAACAAATCCAATTTAAGATTTGAAGGTGGCATTGAGTGCACCCTCAGCGAGTTTGCTGACGATACTAAGCTGGGTGGTGCAGTTGACATGCCAGAGGGACAGGAGGCCATCCAGAGGGACCTGGACAGACTGGAGAGGTGGGTTCAGGTGAATCTCATGAGGTTCAACAAGACCAAGTGCAGGGTCCTGCACCTGGGCAGGTACAACCAACATTACCAATACAGGCTGGGAGAGGACACATTACAAAGCTGTCCACTGGAAAAAGACTTGGGAGGAACTAGTAAAAGAGAAGCTGGACATGAGCCACCAATGCGCAGCAGTAGCCCAGACGGCCAGTCGAATCCTCGGCTGCATCAGAAGGAGCATGGCCAGCAGATGGAGAGAGGTGATCCTGCCCCTCTACTCTGCCCTGGTGAGACCTCACCTGGAGTCCTGTGTCCAGCTCTGGAGCCCCCAGCACAAGAAGGACGTGGACCTGTTGGAACGTGTTCAGTGGAGAGCCACAAAAATGATCAGAGGGCCGAAGCAGCTCTCCTGTGAGGACAGGCTGAGGGAGTTGGGGTTGTTCAGCCTGGAGAAGAGGAGGGTCCAGAGGGACCTTATAGCGACCTTCCAGTACCTGAAAGGGGCCAACAGGAAAGCAGGGGAGGGACTAGTCACAAGGGTTTGTAGCAACAGGACCAGGGGTAATGGCTTTAAGCTAGGAAAAGTAAATTCAGGCTAGATATTAGGAAAAATTCTTCAGTATGAGGGTGATAGACCACATGAGTAGGTTGCCCAGACAGGTGGTGGAGGCCCCATCCCTGGGGACATTCAAGATCAGGCTGGATGAAGCTCTGATCTAGTTTGAGATGTCCCTGCTTATGGTGGGGAGGTTGGACTAGATGACCCTTGGAGGTCCCTTCCAGCCCAGACATTCTATGATTCTAAGATGTCCCAAGCTGGACAGAAAAAAACAAACAAACAAACAAACAAACAAAAAAAAAGAAACAAAAAAAAAAAAGAAAAAAAAAAAAAAAAAACACAACAACAACTCAAAATATATGTACTCACTATGGGAATTTTAGGTCATTGCCTGCAAATTACACTTCCTGAAACAGAAGTGCAACATCACCCATCCAGCCTTTCAACTGCTACAGACTTTCCAAAAGCACCACTCTCTAAAGTTGTCAACAGCATATTTTACAAAGATATACAGTTAACAAGGAAGCAGGTAACACAGAGACAGACTTTATTCCGTGCAGTAGGCACACACAACTCTTCTCCAAATAGTTAGACACTTACAGCTGTTCATCAGCAAACAAAATTGTTAGCAATGAAACCATGGAAGAACAGGGTGTTGCAAATTTCCAGACTAAGCCTGCAAAAGACATTGTGAGACTGCAGCATGGAAAATAAAGCCTTTGGAGACTTCTACTCATGCAAACATTCACCGGACTACACAAATGTTAGAAGTAAATTATTAGAGCTGGAAGAATAAAAAAGACACTCCAATTTCAGGGTTTCCCTACCATAATTCTAAGATTAGAGGTCCAGGCTTTAACATCATCACCATATGTCAGGCTGTCTCATATTTTGCTAGTTAAAATATGACCTATTATTTTTATATTTGTTGAATAAACAGTAGCCAGGAAATTCTTTTAGACTTCTATTACTCATGCAGTACTCCCTTCTCCTCAGATATTTAAGAGACTTTTTCTTAAACAAGCAGAGAATGGTTCTTCTGTTCAGCTTTTGTCTGTTCTGAGTATGGCAAGTTTTATGATTTCTCTTTCTGACATCTGAGGTAGAGGAGTTGAAATCTGTATTGAGTCAATGATGAGCGTACTTTGGCCTAGAAGTGTTCAGGCTACTGATTCAGTGAATATATCCAGGCTAGATAGATTAGCAGGTTTCTAGCTTCAAATACTTGGCCTTAAAAATAAAATAAATTTTAAAAAAATATTTTTACAGAAACTGTCCACAACAGAATGTTTTTAATTGAATTTAAAATTTTCTCTTATATTTGGAAAGTGGACAAAAATCAAAAACTGAATCTTTAACATTGGATCCATGCTATAAAACTACTCTTGCCATCCATCCTTTTCAACCAAAGTACACCTAGAATAGCTCATAACTGGCCACCATTATAATGTGTGTTGGAAGTTTTTTCTCTCTTTCTTTCTTTTTTTACCTATATTTTAATAAAAATGTGCATAGAAGTGATGAGGGATATACACAATTTCATTATATTTTTGTTAAGCTTTACATCAGAGCTCTTGAATCCATTATGGGGAAAAAAAAAGAATAGGATAAGAACATTTTGAACAATTACTTGATTTGCGGAGAATCTCATTCTCTTCTCAATTACATTGCTTTATTTTGTTGTAAATTTCACTGAAACATAAAGCACTGCACCAGGTTATCCTATTCATTCTCAAAAGTAATGCTTCATCTACACACTGCTTGCAAAGAGAGTTTTGTAAGGCATGCTAGCAGAAGTTCATTTTTTCATAGTAGAATAGTGAGAGACAGCCACAGTAACTAGCTGTGTCGATAGGACTCAACCTGGAGGCTCAAGTATTAGTTGACTACATCTGACCTAGTCATCCTTATTTCTCCGTAGAATTAAAAAAGGGCTTGTAGGATTTGTAAAGTTTGATTCGTGTAATTTGATAGTAGATATCCAAACTAGATCAAAAATACATGCAAAGCATCTATTTCTCTCTACAGAATAGGGAGAGCTTCAGCTGACCTACCTGATGTAGACTTCTACAGTATGGAGTTATGCAAGATGTATCTCACCTTAAGTTTCAAAACCCTTGAGGTGAAATAAGGAATTACACGTTACCTTTAATTGTCAGTAGCAGTTTAATTCTTCCATGGCACAGATAGGTACAATTACATAATATGCACAATTACAGACAGTAATTGTGACTACCTCTCCCTCCTTGCCTGGAGGAATGAATGTGGTTCTCAGGGGATTGCATGATGACAGCTAGGAATCCTCTCTCTAAGAGCTTGAGAAACAGGGCTCTAAAACAGTGAGCAGACATTAGTGGAGAAGGTTTCTACAAAATAGTAAGAGTAATAGTAAGCATCAGAGCTAAAAACTACATTTTCAAAATTCTCTGAGGGACTTATTAAGCTAATTTGCCTCTCTCAGGAATAATTTAGGCCTTTTATTTTCTTACAGATCTTTGAGATTTATTGTGCCATAAATGCCTAAATCTCTTAAGTATGTTTTAGAATGTGACTAGTATCCTCTATCAACATATATAAGATGATCATGCAGCAGAAAAGAGGAAGGTCATGTGAAAAAAAAAAAAAAAAATCAGGACATTACTCAAAAGATCTGTGAGATTTTCTTACATGTTGTTTTATGTTGAGTTAAATTATGCAGGTTATACAAAATATGCATGCATGATTTTTATATGCAACACTTCCATCTGTGAGACCACACACTGGTGTATACCATCTCCCACTTATCCATTGCTGACAAAAACGGCAGAGGGTAAATCCATACATTTATTCCACAAAACCAGAGTTGCATCAGTCACAAACATATTATAAAAATCTGGGGTTTGAAATTGTCTCTTCTCTTTCATCATTACTACTGCCAGCAGGATGCAATATAAAACCTTCTGAAAAAGAGTATAATCATAAAAATGCACAGAAGATTATACTAACAATTCAAAATGAATAGGCCTTTGCCATGAAAATCATGCTGGTGCTGAAAGAACATGCTTTTTTACAATAAGTTGTGATGATTCATTATTTTACAAGAGGAACTAGAGTAGGGATTACAATAGTGGAATCAATGACAAAAGCTGTTCAGTATACGTATTTATATTTTGGCTTTTTTTAATGAACAGTGGAATAACATAACCCTGGGGTTAATTCTGGTGCTAGAAGAGCTCTTGAAGTCTCCAGCTGATCACATTATGTGAGTTTACAACAAAGACTGTGAGTGATGTTTTCAAGAAGCAAGTATGGATACTTTTTTGAAAAAGTGGACGTTCAGTTAGCTTTGTTAGAAGATTACAGAAATATAGAAATAACCATCTCTCCCTCAGGGTTCTGGCAGATAGGTCATGTACAGATCACATAGGCACCTTAAAGGAGCTACCCAAAGCAGCTGCTGTTTATATTTTGGAAACATTCATTCGAGTAGTGGAAAAGAAAGAAACTGATGTGTGCAATGATCTCACACTACACCACAGAAGCTTTCTTCCTTAGTCTGTTTTGCTGAACTGTTTTAACTTCCTGAGTTTTCAAGTCAAGTCATTAAAATTATTAAAAAAAAAAAAAACAGCTACTTTGTGTGTTTCAAATTAAGGAACTTGCTCAAATGTGTCTCAGGATTCTTCCAAATAGAATTTTCCTCTTACTTACCTTTATTTATTTATGCAATGAATAAGCATATTCTGATATAGTACCATCTACAAACAAATCCACTGACTTAACAGAACTTTGCTATAGCACTAGTGGAGCTACCGAACCATTAGAAATGTGAGGAAAGGGTGGATAAAGTCAATGCTGTTTTGAGTTAGAAAATAAGGTAAAAATGACTATACATCATCAGTCTAAAGTCTGATTTCAACAGAGGCCAGTAGTGGATCCTTCTGGGGAAAAACAAACAAAACCAAACCCTGGCAAGTACAGAGTGACCCTTTCACCGGCACATTGTGCTGAATTCCAGCAATCTGGTTCAAGACCTTTATGAACCAAAGCTTCATCTGGACCATCATGTTTAATACCCATCAATAGATATCTTTCAAGATAGTCTTCCTACCTAATCTTTTTTGAACACATTGCTAGTTTTGACATTCATGGAATGTTTTGGAAAGAAGCTCCACAATTTAAAAGCTACTTCATTGTTTTACTGTGCACATCCAAAGGATTTAATGTGCTGATAGTGTGTATAAATGTGTTTGTTGCTTGACGTGCAAAAAAGCTTGGGAAGAGTTGAATGCAGGTAAAGCAAATGTAACATGCATTAGTGCTTGCAAGGTTAGATCCTTGTAATGTAAATAAAGTACCTGCAGTTTGTTTCTTGTGAGATTGTGGTAGGCTTGAGGAAAATCAGCTTGACAAGCAATGTCAGTGAGTAGTTCAAGGCAGGTTTTCAGTAATTGAGGCACTGGCCTGATGAGGACTAAGTCAGGCTGTGAAAGCTGTGTTTCAAAATGTGCTTTAGATGATCTCTTATTTAAACAAGAATTCCCACTTTTAAAAATTATAGGTATGTTTTGGAATATGCTTATGACTAAATTGATTCACAATACCTTGTTGGCTTTCCACCTCCAGAGTTTCAAAAGCTTTGTGGGGAAAGCAAGTATCTAAAACTTGGCTACCACAAACTTTCCTTCTGTCACTGACATGTAATGGGTGATCTGGTTAATGTCCTCTCTAATCTGGTGTGACACTAAGGACTAAAAACATCTGGGTTATCCCAAGAACCCTTTGGTCAGAGTCCAGTAATAGAACCATGGCCAGATGCCTTACCTACTTTATAGACCATGACCAATGAATGGCCATGTAAAAGTTATCATTCAGCCTCAGCAAGTTCAGTTGGTCCAAATCAGCTGGAGGATGCCAAAACTTTGTTCTTGCTAAATATTTTATGACAATCAAAGGCTGATATTTTCTCCTCACTAGTAAGCACTGCTAAGAGAAGATGACTGAGCACACATAAGGAGTAAAAGCTGTGATAGCCTTGTTGTATAGTTCTTAGTTGTGATCTTTGGTTCCTAACGCAGACAGGCAGAAGGCTCAGACTGAAAATTAGTGTTTTTCTAAATGAACACACATAGGAGCTCTGTCTACAGTAGGAAATTAAAAGCACCAGAGAACATTCCCCATCACTGGATATGGAGTCTATACTTGTTGTTCTGTTATAGTTTTAGCTTAGGCAAATTAGCAGCCTCACAAGTAATTAACAAGCCAAGTTAGTCAGCTAGAAAACACCAGAAACCACTCTGATATCAATAAGATGTATCCATTGTATTTGGCAGTGTAGGATCGTTTAATACATGACATACAAGGTCATTCTGTGCATCAGTATCAGAGAGAAATCAAAGGTGGATTCAGTTTTCTAATACAGATGGAGCTTTCTCATGGCAGCTTGCAACCTATAATTTTTCAGGGCTCCCCCTCAGATTATTAGTGTCTTTAAAAAAAAATTCTGGAGGATTCAGGCGTTACTTTTGTGAATGTTAGAGAGCGATTCACCTCACTCTGAAGCTGGCCCCTGGTGACTGGTTGACTAGTTAGTTAACACCTGGCTGTATTATCTAGATCTTCACTGACTACAATGGAAGCATAAAGTTCTACATATAGATGCCTACATTAAGGTATGTCAATCAGGATCTGAACTCTGTCTTCCTGTCTACTGCAGCCTGATGGCACCTATGTGGTGATTTTCCTGACTCTTGCTAATCTTTGCTTTCAGTGCTGCCTGTTACTATTATGCTGAGAGGGGTCCAAATTTTTGTACGTTTCAACAAGGCACACCTGCCATCTTTTGGATAAATTCCTAAACAATTTTAGCTTTTTGTCATAGACATTCATGTTAACTTTGTATCTGCATTTTTAGCTCAGCAAAGAGACTCCAGGGTGTGCAGTGGCCATTCAAAATGTCTGGTTTTCTAAATAAACAGAAAAGCAAAATGGTTGCAAATACATTTCTGCAAGAGGGATTACTTGACAGATAACTGCATTAAAGGCTGATATTCTTAACAACATTTTTGTGTCAGAGCTAATTAAATTAAAAAGATTGTTTCATTCTCTAAGGAACACAAGCATTAAAATTTCTGGTTTGTGGTATAGGTGGAAAGAGCTCCTATTTCATACTTTCCACATACAGCACAGACTGTAACGCAAATGCTGCAATATTACCCTGGAACAGTGAAAGGAATTCCATGGGAAATATAACTTCACAAGGCATTTTACCTGAGGCCAAACTCATAATCCCCTCTACTGATACAAACTGTTCTCATTTGTACTGTTTCATCTGAGGCATCTAATCTGCATTTCCAGCACTCTTCTCAGGGGAAACCCTGAACTCTGGTACACTGAAATTAGAATAAAACAGCCCTGAAACATAATCTGTCTGTAGAGCTAATGAAAGTCTTTTTTCTTAATGTGACTGCCATAAAACATTAAAGCTTCCTCATTTGTCTAATCTTCTACACCAGAAGCTCCCCAGATGTGTTACTCCCACTAGAAACAGGGAGTTTAAAGCCTTGTAAGTACAAATAAAATGTGAATCCAGTAAAATGAGTTGCTGCACATTTCTCAGGTGAAAATTTATCCTTCTAGCTATAATATAGTCTTTGTTTCTTTCTGGTTTTAAACAGGCAGTATTTTCATCCTAAATTCCCCAGTGGCAGCAATGGTAACTGAAATCTGCAGTTAATCCATATATAATTAAAATGCTATCTTCATAGAAAATTTGTCCCTAATACCATCATGTCACTGTGTCCCAGTCCTGAGGAAAGGCATCATCATTACAGGTAAAAAGCATGTTTATTATTACTGACTGGTTTTCACCCAAGTCTCAGCTCACAAAAGATCATATTTCTCCTGTTTGTTTTCATACTATGATTATGAGAATATAAATAAGTATGTACAAGACCTCTGAGCCGGACACGTGCAAGGTGGGAATACAGTGTTTGCATGATGGCTGGTAATTGATCTGATAATTGTGGTTAATTCTAAATATGAACGTAGAATTTGTAGATGCGCTTATGAAGAATTTATAAAAATGTAAACGCATAACTGTAAAACGTTAAGGTAGAAAATTATGCACACTTGTGGTGGGTTGTCCCTGGCTGGATGCCAATGCCCACCGAAATCACTCTACCACTCACTTTCTTAAGTGGACAAGGGAGAGAAAATTGTAATAAAAGTCTCATGAGCCAAGACAAGGAAGGGAGACATGATACACCACTTACCATCACAGGAAAAACAGACCTGAGGAAACTGGTTTTATTCATTGCCAGTCAAGGTAGGATAATGAGGAAAAATAAAATCTTAAAGCACCTTCCCCCACCCCTCCTTTCTTCCTGGCTCAACTTCACTCCTGAGTTCTCTACCTCCTTTTAAGTGATGCAAGGTGATGGGGAATGGGAGTTGTGGCCATTTCACGACACATTATTTCTGTTGCTCCTTCCTCCTTAGGGGGAAGATTCCTTACGGTCTTCTGTTCCAGTGTGGGGTCTCTTCCATGTGAGACAGTCCTATATGAACTTCTGCAACATGAGCCATTCCAATGGGCTGCAGTTCCTCATTAACTGCTTCAGTTTGCATCCATTCCACAGGATTCAGTCCTTCAGGAAGAGATGCTCCAGCATGAGTCCCCCACTGGATCATAAATACTGTCAGCAAACTTTCTCCAGTGTGGGCTGCTTTCTCTCCATGTATTCACAAGTTCTGCCAGGACCCTGCTCCAGCGCATCCTTCCCATGGGGTAACAGCCTCATTCAGGCATCCACCTTCAGTGTCATGGGGTCTTCCATATGTTGCAGGGGGATATCTGCTCCACCATTAAGCTCCATGGGCTGAAAGGGGGAAACCTGCATCACCAGAGTCTTCCACCATGGGCTGAAGTGGAATCTCCTTTTCTTATTCCCTGACCTTTGTGTCTGCAGAAATGTTTCTCATATGCTCACTCCTCTCTTCATCTGCAGTTTCACAGATTTTTTCTCACCTTCTTAAATATGTTATCACAGATGTATTACCACCATAGCTGATGGGCTTGGCCTTGGCCAGCAGCAGGTCCATCTCGGAGCTGGCTGATATTGGCTTTATCAGACACAGGGGAAGCTTCTAGGTGTTTCTCACAGAATTCATCCCTGTAACCCCCCTCCACTACCAAAACCTTGCCATGCAAATGTAATACAGCACTCTGGTTTTTCACAAGATCATCCTCTTCTGTGAATAAAGCTTTACGTGAGCTCTAGTTATTATATTCAATCTTTTTTTTCAGGCTCCTGGAAGTATTTATAGGAATTTGAATACAATAACAGCAGGCCCATTGACCTCATCTGTCACAGCTATGGAAGACATGCATTTCATTACAGAGTGCTGCAGCGCTTTCTGGCAAGTCTGCTGGAGGTTCTTCTTTTAACAATTTATTTCCAAGTGCTAGGGACTGAATCGTTGCTTACCTGATTCTGATTGACACTACAACTATAAGCTTAGAGTAATTACACTGAATTAAATGAGCTGAAAGAGCTCCTCTATGGTCTCACTTAAAATAGTTATACGCTAAAAAATTTTGGGGTTAAGTTCAGGCAAGAGATTTAGTCTTGTTCGGTGTTTGAAGTTTTTTTTTAACCCTGGGACAACATTTACCAGAGTGTGAGGTGGATGTTGGAGACTTTTGTTCTGACACAGCAGGGCAATACAACCTTATATTGCTTGGCATCCAAAATACCCTATAGAATAGATGGTTTTGGGAGCTGTAATTAGCCTACCTGTGTCAATGCCTATGTTGGCCAGTTGTGCCATGTACACTCTCTCAAAAGATGCAGGGTCATTTTTTAGGGTCTAACTTCTGACACTGTCTTCTGGCACTGAGCTTTATCAATTAAATTAAACTCAGTGCCTGCAATATAATAAGGTATTTTAGGATGTTTCTGTGTACAGTGGTATGCCAAAAAGTCACTGTATCCTCAGTGTTCTCTAGTATCATATGTCACTCCTGGAGCACCAAATAGACTTTTCACATGAAGAGAGTATACCTTTATGCTACCACTTTGACACATTAACCCATGGTTCATTTGGATAATTAACTATCAACTTGCAGAAAAATATATTCTGCAAATAGAAAAGCAGTTTCAAAACACAAAACGAGTTTAATATTCATATACTGACAAGATTTGTTGTTCTTGGCTTTCAGCTTTCATTCACCTATGATTATGAATTATAGCAAAGCTGGGCTGGCCACTAAATGAATGACAGATGTCCTCTATTAACCCCTCTCTGTTCCCAAAGGGGAAGTGAGAGGGAATAAGGGAAGGAGACTTATGGATTAGAAAGAAACTAAAACAGATGCAATGAAATTAATGAAATACATACAAAACCAACATTGCACCCAATCTCCCAATCACAATCATATCACCATCTCCACTGATGTTGCAGAGCAGGGACTGGGGAAGTGTCAGATTGGACTCAGTAGTAGAGGGGAACCAGATTCAGGAACTGGATTCAGGAATGCACAGATCAGGATCAAAGTCAGAAGAAGGGACAAAGTCTTCTTCAAATGCAGGCCATTAAAGGAGGGAGCTCAGCCCTTGTAATCCCTCAGTTTTATACTAAATATGACATACATGGAATGGAATACCTTGTTGGTCAATTGAGTGTCAACTGTCCTCTCTTCTCCATTCAGCAGGTTTGGCCTTATACTTTATGGCAACCCCAACATGGTATACAAGATTTAGCAGTGCCCTTGGTTTCTGGAAAAGCAAGTATAAGCAAGAGCTTTACTGCATATCTGTCTTTAGTAATAGCTATAAACACCAAGTGTTATCACTTCTAGAAACAGACACTGTCTGCAAAAATATGCTGTTAACTTCAGAAAATGCAGTCATTTAGAAGAGACTTACCTGAAAAATAAAATTACAGAACAGAGAATTATTTCTATTTTAGCTCAAACCAGGACAATGTTCATAAACTGCAGCAGAGCACTTCGTGGACAGTAGCTCCTGCTTTAGAGTTAGAAACTTACCTGGTTTTGTCCAAGAGTTTTCAATGTTTTCAATTGCATTGATCTTATTACAATACATGT
This sequence comes from Merops nubicus, assembly GCF_000691845.1. Taxonomy (NCBI): domain Eukaryota; kingdom Metazoa; phylum Chordata; class Aves; order Coraciiformes; family Meropidae; genus Merops; species Merops nubicus. The sequence goes on from NW_008610215.1 coordinate 24,775, forward strand.
TAAAAATCTGGACAAACACCACTAGCAGAGTAATTGCTGCCATGATGAGGGAGGAGGTGATCAGGTACTGCCATGACTAAGAACACCTCCTTGGGCTCCAGGTGGAGGCTTTTAGCCTCTCCATCCCATTAACTAACTGTGTGGCCTGTAGAAGAACAATAGTGTACAAAGCCAGCAGGGAAGCCCAAAGGCATGGGAGCTAACAGCAGGGAGACTCCTAGTGACACTCCAAGGTTTTCCACAAAGTAAAAAAGGTCTCTGGACAAAATAACCACTTCAGTCAAAATTCAATTTTTCTTTTTTTGAATAAGGGATCTAATGATACATTTTCAAACAGCAGGAGCTGAAAATGATCTCAGCAGGTTCAGCAGCAAGTACTAAAAGCATGGACACGTTATTACAGTGCTGGCTGCATTTTAAGCTCCCTCATACTAACAAGCTGTTTTGTCCATTCTTCCTACTGTCCTTCCTCTCACAGGTGCTTCACAGCCATCTCAGGACTTTTGCCTTTCTCCTCTCCTTGTGCTTCTGTGCCTCTTACCCTTCTCATTGTCTTTTTCAATTGTGTTCCCCATTAGCTCACTGCTGCCTAAGCATAAGGCCAACAGATAGAAAAAAAAAAGCTGATGCACTGATCCGCTATTCCAAGTCACATGGCAACAAATTTATTTATTTATTTATTTTAAATAGTTGCATCCTGGTTTTGCTCTGTGATTTCCCTAAAGTTGTGCAGATTCACCATGCCAGGATAAAAAACCATGTGGGACTAACACTGGATTCCTTGTTCGCCACATAGTTCATAAATTAACGGCCCCAAACTACCTGGTTATTATACCAAAACAAAACCTTTCAAATATAAATGCTCCTTCACCTGTTATTTCATGTTCTGTGTAAACACTGTAAGCTACATAAAGGATTCTATTTCCATTGCAGGTGTGTAAAGAACTTAACTGAATGTTGTCATAATTCACAAGCAGGTCAGAATTTAGGAATAAAAATAGGAAGGATAGTGTTGCCTTCAGGCTGTTAGGGTAGACTGTCAGAGACATGAATATGTTTATGTGGAAGAGAACACATTTCAGCCTTTTCCATGACTGAGATCACTCAGTGTAGCTATGTTATAAATAGCAATGAAGAAAAATATGTGGAAAAACACATGCTCATGGTTTTATTCAGACTTACACAGAAATGTTGAGAAATGCTAAAATTCAAGGACTTAAAGGCAGTGACAAAAGAAGATATCTAGGGCCACAAACTGAAGTCCTTAAATTCTGGTTACAATAACAGATAGAGTGGCCCCTTCAATCCTTTCTGAGCCTGTGCTCTCTGACCATCTGCGCTGTAGACACAGCTGCCTTGCCCAGGCAGCTAACTCCCAAGACATACAAACAACCTGATGTCCCAGGCAATTTCTTCCTGCAGCAAAGCAGAGACTGGGCAGGCAAGACTCTTTCTAACTTCACCTTTGAGATGCTCCCTTGCCTAAGAACTGCAATTTCAGGTGTATGTGAATGATAGCAAAGAGAAATTATTCCTCAAGTTTTGAGTTTATTTTAAAAAAAAAATTCCATAATGCATGAGATTTGCACAGTATCAATTATTTACCTATCCCTTGAAGCTTCTGCAAAATCATTAGGCTATAGCTTCATTCAAATGCTGAAGAGACCTCTGTGGATTCTCATACAGTCCCTATTACTAGGCATATATAAATGTATATGTCTATATGTGCCCAACCTTATAAGAGTCACATTTAAACTTCTTATAAAATTGGAAAATATAACCTTTTGACCAAATGGACAGTAAACAATTATTAAAGATTATAGAATCTATGTTCTGACTGCTTTGTGTTCTGCTTCATACACCTCTCATTGTAACTACACTATATTGCCCTCCATATCCTACCCAAGAGCCACACTGTGTTTTCTGCCCTACAATTAGTTGCCTCATTTATTTCAAGTGTATTCCCTCCATCTGTTGCTGATAGCTCCACATGTCTCTGGGCTGCCACATCTCTTGAGTTATGTTATTTTCGCAATCAGCATTCATTGAGGTAATGGAAAATGTCCTTGCCCATAAGCCTTTTCAATGAGAGTTGTAAATCATGACTCAAGCTCTCCAGAACACCTGCCTGTACATCTGTGGCTAATCCCTCTCTGGTTTTAGATCTACCTTCTTAAACCAAAGTGTTATACAGTGCTAGCAGAACCTACCTGCAGATGGAGTTGTACACAGAGGACAGACAATTAGAATGACCTGAAAATATGTGCATCTATGACTCTTCACAGTGCTACTTCATTGCCTCATTTCAAGTAGCAGACTTTTATCTTTTCCCTAGATTTATAGTCTTCTTGTGTGATATTAGTAGATTTCACAGGAGAGAAAAGCTGGGAAATATATTGTAGTGAATATCTGTCTGTCTACCTGTGCATTTACAATGCACCAGGGACCGAGATATTTGGCAGCTTGAAAAGGAGACCAGGATTTAGAAGAAATACTTCCCTTCTTGACTGATCACAGTCTAGACATTGGGATAACATTTGCTAATTTTGGATGAAATTTGTACTTGTCTGTGATGTGTTGGTTGACTGTGGCATGAGTTGCAAACACTTTCTAATTGTTCTTGGGTAATTGCAATAACCTTCTAAAAAGCCAGATGATGGATAAAAAGGAAACCAGAGATCAACACAGAAATTTCATAGAAGAAAACATCAGAGGAAAAAAAAAATTGCTGTTCACTGTGGAGGTGCAGCAGGACAAATAAAACAAAATTAAAGAAGTACGAGTTTACCTACAAAACTTTTGGCAGAACTTTACGGAAGAGTAAAGTTTTTGAGAGAAGTATAGCGTGAAATTGATGACATGCAGATTTCAAGCTAGAAACTTCCTGGAAATTATACACAGGGCCTCTGACCTTGCACATTCAGTCAGCAATGTTACTTGGTGCTCCACTGGTGTCAGTGTAATTTGTATAGACAGTGAGGTCTTGTCCTTGTACAGCAAAAATAGAGTGAGAGCAAAGTCAGCTGCAAGAAATAAGAGTTTAGAATGAGTGGAAAACTTGTTGCTCTCACTTCCTTCCATCTCGTCACCTGACAAGAATGCTTAAGCATTATGTAAATGCCACTCTGACATATTCCGAAGTATATATTTGGAAATTATATTGTGAGAGTGACAGAGTAAAGGCAAAGCTGGTGGTAATATGTAACTCCTTCTGATGGATTTCTTTTTTAAAAAAGAATCTCCTGTAAATACGGCAAGAATGGATTTTTTTTTCTGTCTTCAGTGAATGATCTAAACTATCTGTTTTTGTTTAAAAATACTACTATTCAGTAGTCTTTTGAGATGCAAATGAGGGCATTTATTATTATTATTATTAGTGTAAATTGCAATGTTAAAAACACAAAATAATTTTGTGGACTATATCAGGACTCCTAACTACATTCTTGTTTCTAATAAGATAAAATGAGAATAATACCACTGACTTTAATTCTGCTTTCCCAAACTGATACCAGCAAAATTAGCTTTCTCTGGGTTCGTTTTCCTTTCACCATGAGCTTTACATACATGCCAGAAGAGTTGATCTCCAGCGGTGTGCCTTTCAGTCATGTCTGCCTGTTGGCCCCTGTGTCTGAGTTTTCTCTGTTCTGAAGCCAGCCAGTCTCTAGCCTTGGGTAGATATGTATGTCCATTTCTCCCCTTGACAAAGAAAGATAAAGTACAGTTGAGACACATGGAATCAGAAACTGGGAACATTCTGCAGTCCCATACTATAGATGTTGCCATGGTGACTGGAGACTCCAACATATAAAGTTTTGCAATGTGCACTGTGGGGAAAAAAAAAAAAAAAAAAAAAGAACCATATTTAAAATTTCTCTTTTTGGAAGACCAGAATATCATCTACTGTACCTTTTAATAATTTTACTGAGGAAACTTAGTGCAATGTTCCTTTTTCTTTTCCTAAAAATAGAAGTGCAGCCATTATTCCTTTACTGTCCTCTACCCTTAGCCAGACTTCAACAAAGCTATCTGAAATTCAATAAGCTTTAAGCATTTGAATTCACCGTTTCTTTTCATTTTACCATGTCGTTCTTGATCTACTTTTATTCTTTCATTCTTTGCTGCACACCTCCTTCTGTCTTCAGGTCCTTCCCAAATGCCCTTATATATGAACCATAGTTCTAATTCTATATAAATCTCTATCAGAGCTGAAGATAAAATATCAAGAATAGGTTGGATTTGTCTTAATTAATTTTTGTTTCTAACGTGTTTGTGTGAAAACTAATAATTTTTATTAAAAACACCTTATTTTTTTCAAGAATAGAAGTAATCTCTTCATTACTACTCTTCCTGACATTAGCATTACTAGAATCAGTATATTCATCACTGAGGAATACAGTGATGAAATAAAAGAAATTATATTTAACATTGCTCGGATGGGAAAAAACATGTTTAAAATGCAAAGCTTCTGAGGAAACCTAAGTCTAAAACCTGAAGCAAATGAAACTTCAGAGAAAAAAAAAATCCATTCACCATGGACATTGGTTAAAATGTGCAATAAATAATAATAAAAAAAAATGTACAGACAAAAATGTACAGACATACATGTCTATGTTAGCAAATTGAACATCATGAAGGAACCTGGCCAAGCCCTGGCACCTATATCTGGTTTAGCTGTTCCCATGCTCCTTGCCATGGTTTTGGTCCAAGAGAGCTCACAGGATCAGACACAGTGCCTGGGCATGGGTTGGGACCAAGTAAGGGTTAAAGGCTATTAATAAATAGAATCATAGAATGCTTTGAATTGGAAGGGACCTCAAAAAAATATCTATTTCAACCCCTCTGCAGTAAGCAGTGATATAGAATCAGAATCATAGAATTCTTTAGGTTGGAAGAGACCTCCAAGATCATCAAGTCCAACCATCAACCAAGCCTGACCTTGAATGTCTAGGGAAGGGGCATCCACAACTTCTATGGGCAGCCTGTTTCAGTGTTTCACCACCCTCATGGTAAAGAACTTCCTTTTGATGTCTCATCTAAATCTACTCTGCTCAAGTTTAAAATCTTTGCCCCTCATCCTGTCTCTACATGCCCTTGTAAACAACGATTGACCCTTTTCCTATCACACATGCACTTGTAAACAGTCCTTCCCCAGCTTTCCTGTAGCCACCCTTCAGGTACCACAACCTTTAGGCTACCATAAGGTCTCCCCAGAGCCTTCTCTTCTCCAGGCTGAACAAGCCCAGCTCTATCAGCCTGTCCTTGTAGGAGAGGTGCTCCAGCCCTCTGAACGTTTTTGTGGCACTCCTCTGGACCCTTTCTAACAGGTCAGCTATGGGGTGCTAGACCTTCAAGGACTCAGCAATTAAACACGAGAATTTGGAAACAAGGAAGGAAAGCTTCTGCATGCTTTCATATTATCTGCAGGCATCAGATCTCCAGACTCTCAGGCTGCACTGCTTGCTTTTGTTTCTGTCCTGGTGGTTTCATTGTAGGTTGATATAAATGGTTCCTGTGCAGGCGGTCTGTTGCTAAAAAGGTTTTCCTACCTGTGAAGAATTCAATGTTTGACTCAGCCTTAAATAAACAACTGGGCATCAGGACACTGAGGATTAAATGTTGCAACACACAATAAGATTGAAGACTTCCAAGGATTTTGGACTAAATGGCATCCAAGCTATCACTGCTGGAAGTAATAGGGAATGATGAAACAAAATCTTGGGATAAGTCAAAAAAACATCAAGCTGACTCTTAGTTTAATACAAAGAACAAGTAATTTCATTATGTTTCCACTTATTTTCATTTATGGTTTGGAAATACATTTAAACCTGATTGAATTTGAAAGATTCGGGTGCAGGAAACTGCACACAAATTGGTATAGTGAAAATAAGCCACAGCTGCACTGATTCTTCAGAGCAACCAGAAGAATCCTTTGATGGGAATGTTAGAATGAGATAGAACTAAGAAAACATTTTGAGATGAGACCTTATCTGCTTTTAATAAAACCATATTTTCTATAATTAATTCCTTATTATTTGTTAACTAGAAATATAATACAGTACTTTCTGACTTGTATAACAAAAAGCTGTGATCAGTGATAAAAAAAGTTCACTTTAGCATACTTTCTCCCTTTCTGATACATGTTCGTTAAAATGTTTCTCTGTTTTTCATTATAATTTAATTGGTTACTTCAGGTTAAACTTGATTTTATGTTGCTTTTAGTTTTCATATATTAAATGAATCCTTCATTCTTGTCATCAATTTCTTAAAAATGCAAGAAATTAAATAAATTACTACTGTGTTCTTGATTGAATGAGGTTAGCTGCACAGAAGAAAGAAGACAGTAACAATGTCATCTTCCTCCTTTTCCCCTCTCATATTTTAATATGTTTCTATCAGTCCCCTGTAGGTCAGATTTTGCTGGTTTGTATAACAGCCTAGGCAATAGCTCACTGTCTGTATTGATTCCCTGTATATTGGTAATCACTTTTCTTTCATTGTTTCTTTCCTAATGTCACTTCTGAAAAAAATATTTTTAACTATATTATGCTTATTACATGATGCTGTTATCTTCAAAGATACCAACCAAACCTGAGTCAAACATTTGGCAGTTGAATAGTGACAGGAGGATTAAAAAATAAATTTTAACAAAGTTTTCATCTAACAACCACTGAGAAGCTTCTCAAGTTCCTCAGTGTTCATTTTATCCACCTCTCAAAGATGTCTTCAACTTTTCTTTTTTTTTCTCTAAGAAGCAGGGAACTGATAGAGAGGAAGTTCAAACACCAAAAAAAAAAAAAAAAAAAAGGCTTATTCCTCCTCCAGACATAGATGGCTCTAATTATGTGGGGTAAAGAAATACAAGTTCCTAGTGACTAAGACAGTCTGCAAAATATTTTTTGAGAGGTAAATTATTGTTTATATTAATCCTCAGCACCAACCATAACTGATAGTTTCAAAAATCATGTTGGAGTGTCACCTAGTGATCTCCTGCCAGCCTTTGCTTTACAGATTCCACTCGAGTACTAAAGTATATGTTTGAAATTTTGCTACAATAAATATTTTACTGGTACCTTATTTAGACACTGAAGGAGGTGCCGAAGTGGTCAGCATGTTCCCAGAGACACTGTATCTCCTTCTCTTCCTATTGCTTTACAAATTAGTTCAAATCACCTTTCTTCAGCAAGTACTATGAGCAAACCTCTGAAGTATCTTCAGATGTTACATTTCCTTAACAGTGTTGATAATATCAGCAAAACATTGCTCCAAGAGTCAGTTAGCAATGAGAAAACAATACCTGTGAATGTCACAAGAGATCATTTGTTATTTTCAAAATGCTGGCAAAAAATTCTGTGAGAGACTGTGGATGCTGCAGCACATTGAAATGACAAGTCAACAGAAGAAAAATATCAGTACAAGTCTTTAGAAAACATATTACTCTGGCCTGTGATAAATGTAAACCAACCAAATCTATGGTGATTACAGAAGAATGCAAAGACAGTGTGGTGGTGATAAAGACAAAACAAGCTAAAACATAATCCTGCAGTAATTAGGGAAAGCAATCACATAAGCCAATGTGCAGCGACTGCTTAGATGCCAAAGTTCCTGCCCGTTACCTAGCCTGTTTACTCTTTAACACTGGCCAATCATTTAATAATTTTAAACTTTTCCAGGTTGCTGTTAAAACTCCACAAATGCCTAAATTTCAATGTTGAATGTTTTAAAAGCCCCCAATACAGGGAAATTATTGTCTCTGTCCTTCAGAAGGACGAGTTCAGTTTTAGCGTCTTGAAGTCAGTGGCACTGATGTTAATTAAAGACTCCCCTGTTGCAGGGTATGATCTGACCTCTCTGCTGGAATAAACACATAGCTCAGGTTCCTAAGAATCTTAGTGCCTAGAGAATCTGTCTGTATATATATATACACGTGCACTGTGCATAGCATGGTTTCATATAGAGTCTTTCTGAAAATCTTAAGTGTTGAAATATCTGTTCTAAAAGCATGGAAAATACTCGTAGCTAATAATTTTTTTCTCATAAGGGTCATCTTAGTAGGTCATAGAGAAAGAGGCCAATATATAAATCAAAACAAACACATGGCACAATAATTTTTTAATTTTTTTTTAAAAAAAAACAACCCTATTTTAGAGATGTGTATATTTTCAGATGTCTGTGTGGAATTAATTCTGCAGGGGTTTTGCATAAACAGGTAGCAATTGCAGTTAGTGTTAATTCTAGATATATTTTATGTAATAGTAGTATGACTATGGGAAAACAATGAACTGCAAACAAATATGTGTTCTTGATTAGCAAATAAAACAATGTATTTGGTCATGTTTTTCTGTTCTCACAGAAAGTAAGTATATCTGCTAAGAAGAAAAAAAAAAAGATGAATCAAAAATGGAAGCAATATATATAAATCACTTCACCTGCTTTTCTTTTTCTGGTTCAGTACAATTCTTGGCTGCTTCCATGTTACCCAGCCTGTTCTGAATGCCAGTTAGTGCATTATTTAATCTCATCCTCCTAAAAGACTGAAAATCCACAGAGCAGATGGAAAGAACAGAGGAAATGAAGGAAAGAAAAAGTACATAGGCTCCAATCTGTAACATACAATCAAAACTACCAAGAAGCAATTGTTGTCTTGGAAAATGATTACAATATCTGTTCAAAAGCTCCTGTCAAACTAAACTGCCTTTTTTTTTCTGCTTCAAACAGAAAGTTTTTAGAAGATAATGTTAGCCATCAATGCATAGTTACAATTTCCTTATACTGTTGTTGTTTATGGATCTTGCTTGGGACTAGCGAGTGCATAGTGTAAAAAGCCACTGAGTATCCATGTGAGGTATTATGAACTGAGCTTGGAGTTGATTTGTGTGTGACAAGATAAAACTACTGTAGCTTTTCAGTTGCTCTCTGCCTTATTATTGGTTCCTTGAAATAAAATTGAATACTGTGGAAATGAAAAATCTTTCCTGATTTTAAATCTTCAGAAATTGTGGGGGGTTTTCAATATCTTATGAGCAATTAGCCATTTATGTGAATATTGTAAATATTTATGACTTTGAAGTACCTGACCCTCCTGGCTTAGCAGAGTACCAGAGGTGTGCTGAGAAAAGCAGAATCTATCCTTCAAAATTCATCCCCTTACAGGTTAAAGACAGACCAACTCCTGGGCAATACTCAGATTCTTTGTCCTTGTGAATAGTGATTATAAAAGAGTGTGTAAAAAGGTCTAAGTTTTTCTGTTTCTTTGTACCAACTGATTTGAAGTTTGCAGCCATTGAACAGATACCACTGAAAATGACAGACACCATGTTTTCAGCTTTGGAGAGATGTCACCTTTTACACATACTTGATGAATTTTGGTCTCAATATACTATCTTTGGAAACAAGAAAGGCCACAAATAATTCCTTGTGGGTGAAGAGGAAAGAATATTGGACTCAAGATCTGCCATCTTGAATGCAATTAGAAATTTTCCTTCAGAATTTCAAGAAGAGCTAAACAGCTAGCCTTGAAAACAAAAAGAAAGAAAGCAAAGAGCTTTGCAATGCTCACTCACATTTTTTCTTTCCTTCTCTCAGTTAGAAACGATAGTTCTGTTTTAACTTCATCAGTAACCAGAGAATATTAAGAGTTGGTTACCTGATCTTTTTAATTTTCTTTCCTATTCAAACACACTTTGTTTACTGTAGCAAGTAAACATCAGTAACTGACTTACATATGAAGGTAGACTTACTCTATTTTCTCTCCATCTAAACCAACTTTTTGCTCTTTTCAGCAGGCTGTGGGCCAACAGTAGAAACCCAAGAGAAAATGTTGGCTGCAAATGGCCAGAGGGTAAGTTTCTACAGGGGAAAAAAAATCTTAAAAAAAAATTAAAAAATCTTTCCTTCAGTGCAATTTTTTCCTGGAAAAAGTACTGTCATGAGTTAACAGAACTCCGTGATTATGAGTATATTCTCTGATTGTGATGGCAATCATGAGAAATTCAAGTGACAAGATATATTATGTCTAGACATTACTGGTGTACCTTTGAAATAAGCTGTTAGTATCAGTGTAGTTTAGTGGTCTTGATAAGCAGTAGATTGAAAGTCTTCTAGATTTTCGTGTTCTAGATACACAAATGAGGTTGCTGTATGAATGGTATCTGTAACATTGGCAGAGTTTTAGGCATTGAGTTTTAGCTGATTCCAGCAGGAGAAGCTTAGATACCAAAACAACTCCAAAAACTAAAGAAGATTCTGGGACCTCCCTGATTTCAGCTTCTGCTGAAAGAGTGCTTTGAGAATCTGAACATTTAAGTACATAGAAATCCAAACCTGGTCTGTTTTTCTTTCTCTAATCATGCTTTTTTTTGGTGATTTGTTTGTTTGTTTGTTTGTTTGTATTTTCAACTTGTCCTGCTATGACATGACATGCACGGTAAATTGCCCTCATAACCAAATACTGTGTCAAGTCCAGTTTTAAATCAACAAAATTCAGTGTCTCCTATTGAGTTCCTACATATTCATACCCCCTTCGAAAATAAATACATTTATATTGATAGGTTCGGTAGCTTTTTCAGCGTGTTGAAATGTCAAGAGCATTTCATTCTGCAAAAGCCTCTTTAAATCCATGTTTCAGTGTAACTGCCTGATTACAGTGACATAACAATGACCTTTTCCTTTTTTTTTAGCACTGGGAGCCGGAATTTCCTTTCAAATACTCTAACGCCCAAATACCTGGTGCCTCATTTGAAGTTAAGCATATCACTGTACTGAGATTCAAATGATGAGTTATTTTAGCAAAGCTGTTCCTGAACTGTGTTATTTATGATTACTTATGGGTCAATATTACCCATTAAACAGTACAAGGCCTAGAGTAAAGTCCATGTAATGAAGAGTTTATGAAGTAGATAGAAGCAAATATAAGAAAACATACACAAACACAAAAATGTTATTAGCACTATCACTCACAGATGACAAGATTTTTTGAATCAACATATAGGACATGAATGTAGTGTAAAATTCAGGAGAGTTAGCTGAAATTCTCTATGTTTTGTAAATTCTTCCCCTTTATAACTCAGTTCTGTGCATGGTACCACAATGCACTATTTTGAGCCGCTTTTTGGAACAAGCAGCTTTATGACGTGTTATACCTCTATTTTAAGTGTTTAATTCCTTTTTTATCCTTACTTTCTAGTAACTGCATAGGTCCTGGATACCATTGTGCATGATATTGTGCTGAAGACGATGACTCCTGTCCCCACGTGCTGATGCTCTTAGGCAGGTTGCATCTGAGCAGCTGACAGACAGAAGGGAAGCATCATGACATGATCTGGGATTCACAGCTACAGCCTCATTATTAAGGAAACCCCAGAAAGTATTAATCTCAATACCAGGAAAACCAAGAATTATATTTATCCAGGATCATTCAATTTCCCTCTCACCTAAAGTAAAAGTAATCCCTGTCTCCATATTAGAGTTGATATGGAAAGATTGAGGTGCTGATACGAGAAGGTTCCCGAGGAGCTTATTGCTCAATGCTTATTGAAACAAACTTATTGTTTGTTGACAGTAAACATCCTGCCTCAAATTTGGCTAGCAGCTTAAGGAACAAATGTTTGCAGGAAATATTCACTGCATTGCCTTTTGTGGGTAACAAAAGCTTTTAAAAATGTGACTTTGGTCCTTATAGTCAGATACATTTTCCAATTTCGCGTTCATTTCCAGGTGTTTGGATCCACACGTGGCTTCTCAAAACACACCCTGTCTTGATCTAGGTCTGACCATTGCAAATGATTTCAACACTACTGTGAGGTTCTTAATTTGTAGACCTGGCACAGCATCTAAGTGATGAAGTGAAGCACTTGCTTCAGTCAGGTTATTTTTCCTCCACAAACAACACAACAAAACTCAGGCTAGCACATATAAAATGCTGCACTTAACTATGCAAGGGAATGGAGGCTGGGTTGCTATGCTACAGCAAGAGTGATTTGGTGCCATCCTCATAAAGGCTGATTTTCATCTTTATAAAGGCATATTTTGCTACTGTAGTAAAACACACTAGCCTGAATGCTACAGCATTTTGGTCAAATCACTCACTAGGGTGATCCTACAGTTCTCGGTGTTGCAACTTGCCTGAAAGCTGCACTGTCCTCCAGAGAGAAAAACACTGACAGTAAGAAAGCCATTAGTAAATTCCCAGACAGGCACATGAGTGAAGAAGTGAAGATTATAAGCAGCATAAGAGGAAACTTGCAGAAGCATGTGGTAGGTAAGCCCAAATGTTAGGGAGCCAGGAAATTCAAGGTTAAGGTTACTCTTTCAAACTCCTCCAGGCTTCTGCAAGTATGAAAACACAGAGATAAGACGGCTTAAGCAGTTCTAACTTTGCCTCAGTTATGAAGCCCAAAGCAAACAATACATGTGCTATAAACACAGTATTAGGATAGTTGTAACTAACAGGTAAGTTTTCAAAACTCCTAACAATAACAGGTCATACTTCCCATGCATAGGTCAGATAACCCACCATACTGTGTGTGAAGACCTGTTGAGTTTATGCTGTCATTTCAACTTCAAACTGCTGAAATGGGCTCCGTGTACTCTCTCTTGAGGACCAGATGCTCTAGGGAAAGCAATGGTCCTTGGAGCCTGGAAGAGGACATGGTGGTACTATCAGTTTGTGTTTATGGGTGGGAATTTCCTAGCACTTCCCCTGCTACTCAGTAATAGATACTATCCCCAGGGACGAGGGCAAGGCTTAATAGGGGCTCACTTAACTTTTCTGTCTGGTACTGCATGCACATTGCTGCCACCTATCTTCAATTTTCACCAGTATTTTCTATGGCAGGATATGTAAACTTTTTAGGAATTTTTTTCAACAAATATCTGGGTGGAGAGTTCATCTCCCATTTGAGATACAGTGAGTGATAGCAACCTTATCTGGTGTTAGACATCTACAGTACAGCTGCTCAGACATTTGTGTTGGGATATTCATCCAGGTTTGATGTATAGGCATTGGAAAGAGATGGGTGCTTCTGGGGATTGAATCATCCTATCTGGAAGTAAACAGCTAAAGTAGGTCAGATGAGTCACAGACTGGAATGCCTGCTTTCTCTCTGCTGAGCGTAAAGAGTCTTCGATGAATAGCTCAGATGTAGACATCTGTGCTGCACACATCTAGCCTTAGGTGAGGTGAAACCAACTCCTGTTACTATGAATCTGCTATCAGTGTCAGGGCTTGATTTTCCAGTCTCTGAGATGTTTTGTGAAGTTCTGGTTTGATTCAAAACACAATTCAGTTCTGAAATGTCTTGGTTATTTCTCTGAACTTCAGAAGAGAGGTTCTGCCAGCTGCAGTATTCAGCATGATACAAAACTCAGGGCATCCTCCCATCGAGGAGCTTCTACCTGCCTAAAATGGAAGAGCAACATCCAGGTAAATAAAACATGTTTTGTAAACATTTCTGTTATCATTATTATTTATTATTTGCACTGTAACAACCTTTAAATACTGTGGCTCTAGTTAGCTATGTGCTGACCAAACTTGGCAAAGAAATACTTCCTACCCTGAAAAATACACAAACAAATTTTACAGCAGCAGAGATACTGGGAGTAATGGGAAACTCACAGAAAAAAAGGGTCTCAAACACTCAGACAAACAGGGCTTAGAGAATACCAGATGCAAGGGAATGTACATCTAGCGCAGGCTTTCAGCACATGAAAATGCAAATTGTGCCTTGCTGTTTTGTTTCAAGAGATCCTCTACCTGCATCCAGACCTAAATTTGTCTAAACATCACTGCATCTACAGAACAGGCACAGCCCCTGTGACTCTCAGGTACTAACTATACCTTTCATAGTGATAGTTCAGCAAAACTTTCCATTTAATCAGCCATTTTTTATGTATTTGAAATTTCAGTGGAGGCATCTCACTTTAGCATGTTAAATTACTAAAATAAGCAATAATGTCATAGAAGACTGATAATACAGCTAGCCTGCTGGGTCCCAGCTGGTTGGTTACTGAGACAAAGAAAGGTTGAGCATTATGAGATACTTTACTGAGCTGAAGCTTCAGAAAGAAATTTGTCTTTGACAAATATCTCCTTTACATCAATAGCCTGGAATATTTTCAAAGAACCAAGGAAAAGTAAGACATGAACAAGGAGTTACAAAGTACTGGCTTGAGTTATGTTTGCTCAGATACAGCCACATTTCACAATCACTGATATTTTCTGGGAATGATTTATGAAAAAGCTTCTTGGCATATTTGTATGCTTTATTTTTCTGCAAAGCCATCTTTTCATCTACCATCTGCACCCTTATCCCTTATCTCAATGTCTTGTTACTTTTTAGCACACTAAAAAGATTGGTATGAATCCAGAGGATAATTTTATTTAACTTATTTACAGTTCATTTCAATATCATGTTTTGAGAACATATTCTTTTTGCCAAGTCCATGATGCAGGCATTTTGTGTTTCTGCTAGGTATATCAGATTTGTATAAAAAACAAGAGTAGGCACAGGCTATTCTAGTTGATCATTATTTCAAATTTTCTGTCAGAAACAACAGCGTTAGAGGGAAAAAGAAACAGGACAGTCAGTAACAGTAGCCTTTTTTTTTTTTTTTTTTTTTTTTTTTTTTTTTTTTTTTGGCCTGTGTAGAAATAGCATAGGGTTCTGCCAACATCCTCTAGAAAAACATATGGTTTTGTGAGTTTTATAGACTTATAGAGAACAATGGACATATGCTGGTACTTCTAAAAAATCTGTAAAACACTAATAAAACCAAAAGCTGTATGAAAATATGAAGGTTGCAAAGCTTACCATGCTGCAGATACTTTTGACACATTGTTTCTATTAAATTTCTACAATATTTAATTAGAAAGCTCTGGCTTACGTTCTCTGGAACAAAACTGAAGTTACACCACTGCATGTGTAGTGCAATATTAACAGAAGATCCAATAAGAAAGCCTAAGGAAACTTAACTCTTTAGTTATTTATAATAATTTGTGACCATTATTGTCTCACAAATAAGTGCAAGCTGAAGAGTAATTTAGCAGCACCTATTGCAGTCTTTGCTTTGGTGATAGTGTGGGTTGGAGCCACCAGGGGCACTGGAGTAGATTCAGTAAAGGCAGTAAGCACCTAACACAAAACTAAATCCACTAGTACGGATAGAATCTCCCCCCACAGGTCCTTCCACCCTGTACCTGCTGTTGTGGTCTTTAGGTCGGATTTTCAGTTTTCCAGAACTTCCAAGCCATTCAGACTTATTACTCCCCATTATTATCCTTATGCTCACATGCTACAGAATTGAGGACAAAACTGACACCTGGGTTCCAGAAGTCATCTTATAAAAATTATCCTGGAAGTAGGAATTAAAATCTTTTCCTTCTCTTTCAAATAACTTCAGAGTTAGGCCAACCAACCATGTCCTCTCATCAGATAAATATTATCTGTTCTAGTTTACACTGAACGACTTGGACAGAGAGAGCAGTTGTGCTTATCTCATAGACCAGGCTAGTGATTTGAATACATTTGTGAGAAACATGACTTTCCACCTGTGTCTGCCACTGCTTAATCTTTTAGAATCTAGAATGGTTTGGGTTGGAAGGGACCTTAAAGATCATCTAGTTCCAATACCCCTGCCATTGGCAGGGACACCTTCCATCTCACAAGGCTGTTCAAAACCTCATCCAACCTGACTTTGAACATTTCCAGAAAAGGGATGCCCACATTCTCTGGCAACCCATTCCAATGCCTCACCACCTCCATACTGAAGAATTTCTTCCTTACATCTAACCTAAGTCTACTCTCTTCCAGTTTAAAGCTATCACCCCTTGTCCTATCACTGCATGCCTTTATCAAAAGTCCCTACAGCTTTCTTGGAGACTCCCTTCAGGTATTGGAAGGCCTTCCTGGAGGCTCCTCTTCCTCAGGCTGAACGACATCAGCTCTGTCAGCCTGTCTACATAGGAGACATGCTCCATCCCCCTGATCATCTTCACGGCCCTCTTCTGGACTCATTCCAGCAGGTTCATATTCGTCTTTTCTTGGAGCCCCAGAGCTGGACACAGGACTCCAGGTGGGATCTCATGAGACCAAAGATGGAGAATCATCTCCCTTGATCTGCTGGCCACACCTCTTTTGATGCAGCCCAGGATGTGATTTGCTTTCTGGGCTGTGAGCACACATTGCCAGGTCATATTCAGTTTTTCATCCACCTACACCCTTTAGTCCTTCTCCTCAGGGCTGCTCCACCCATCGCCCATCCTGTATTTGTCCTTGGAATTGCCCTGACAATTGTGCAGGACCTTGCACTTGGCTTTTTTGATCTTCATGAGGTTTGCAAGGGCCCACCTTTCAAGCCTGACAAAGTGCCTCTGGACAGCATCCCTTCCCTCCAGCTTTGTGACCACACAACACAGCTTGGTATCATCAGCAAACTTGCTGAATTTGCATCTAGTCCCACTGTCAATTATTATACCGAAGGACTAGTTATCACTCAGTACCAGAACCACCACAGATCTGAACTTCTATGCAGGACTGCTGAGCTATGTGTCCAGACTAGACAGAGGAGCCTGTACACCAGATGCACTCCTGTCAGTACAGTTTCCAACAAGACAGTTTTAAAAGTTGGAAAGAGGGTTCAGGCTGCTTACGTAACTGCCTGCTCATGAGTACCTAAGTCTGACCATGAACTCCATATGTTGGCCAAATATTTTCTACAGGATTCTAGATTCTGGTACAGACACCTACCGTTTAAAATGTAGTTATTGGCAGCATGTATCTTCTTCTTTGCATCTTGTCTTCTATGTATATTATATATATACACATAGAAGTAGGGTTAGTATGCATGAATAATGATCAGGGATTTCTTCTTGCTAGTCATAGGTAGGAATTCTATTTGTTTCAAGGAGAGCAGGGAGACATTTAGGTACCCTGCTTGTACTGCAAATAAATTTGTCTAATTTGCTAGAACTGTTCTGATGTGTTGTCAAAATACTTGATATTAAAATAGTAGATAGTTGTAACTTTCTTAATAAGTGAGTAAGATCTTTGTAAGCAGCTGTCATGGAAATTAAGAAATACATGATCAAACAGAGAATTAAAGCTAAAGACAACAAAACAGACTGGGAAACTAAGTTTTCAAGGATTAGTGTCTAACTGCTACATCCTAAAACTTTAATCCTAGAATACAGAATAGTACTGTGCCTTTTCTGACAGTGTGTGAAGACTGTGAAAGAACTGGAAGAAGACTGCAGGCCTAGTAACCTGCCTTGAATTTTAAGCTTAATGCTCTGAGAACAGGAACTCTGATGCATTGGTTTCTTGAAGACAGTATTTCCAAAGCTGTGGTTTTATGCTACTTTTTCCTTTACTTTTTTGAAAAGTAAGGCAGATAGAATGAAATGTAGAAGCGGTGGGAAAAAAAAAATGAGAGAGAGGAAAAAAGATCTGTTAGCTCTGGCTTCATGAAATTTTAGATAACCAGTAAGCTATGTGGCTTTGCAAATTCTGAATGTGGAGGAAACTGCTCAATGAACATTTCTAGGGTGATAGAGGATGCTCTGGGACTTGTACATTGACTTAAAAGGTATATTTTCACAAAAAAAACCCTCAAAATTTCCTCTATTTTCTTTTCTTTTACAGGAAGAAGTTGTCGCTGTAAAGAGTGGATCTTGAAATTCTCTGAAAGTCACTGGGATAAAAAAATACCACTCTAATTTTTGAAAAGATATTTGTTTATCATCTGGAAATGTCATATATTATTCAAGAGTGACAGTCATCTTGTGAAAATTGTACGTACCATGGAAGATGATACAAAACAAATATCAATTTTCTTTATTCTTTTCTCTGTCCAGCGTAAGACAGGAAAAAGCAAAAACATGACAGAGGACTCTGACAGCAGATAGAGTGAATCATTATAGAATAATAGAACTCAGAGTTGAAAAGTTTTTAAGTTATCTGATCTGCTTCTTTGCCAGGACTGGATTGTTTTCTAGTGTGTATTCCCTGCAGTTATTTCCAGACTAGTTTTAGATTTCCATCACAGGGTCACAGGCTTCAAAGTTATCATTTAGAAAGACTGCACTCTTATATGAAAAACAATACTTCGTAACAGTAAGAAATAAAGCACCAAAAATCCAGAAGCCATTTGAAATGGTGCAAACTTTTATGTTTCACTACAGAAAAGAGGCAAAATCAGGTGGAGGAACCCTTTTCTTTGATATTCAAAATGGCTTAGGGCTGAGATCCACTTAACTTCATGTGCCCTTAGGCACTTTAAAAAGCTTATCCAAAGCTCTTTAAATGCCTGAAGAATTTCAGCACTGGCTATTCTGAGATAGCTCTGTTCCCACATGCATCAATACCTAGGTAGCATTTCACCAGGTCTTTTCAAAGCTTACATCTTGGAAATGTGCTGAATACAGTTGCCATTGATACTCAAATCTCCCACAGATCTTCCCTCTTTACTATAACTGAAGCAAGACAGAAATTATTTTAGAAGATGATTATTCCATTATACCCTCTTGTTCAATGTAACTTCGAAAATATGAATACTGGCCACCAAAAGACAGTAGAAAAGTCATTTGATGTAGAGTGTGTGCTCCTATCCCCATGGCTGCTGGAACTGCATTTCTTTTCCTGGGCAGCCTCTTCTACTGAAATACTGAGTGTAATACATGGAAAGCTGAAGACCCATGAGGACTGTATTAACAAATATCTGTCACTCTGCCATCATTGGGTGTTGAAAGGGTAAAGTTAGGTGCAGCTGTCCTATTCTCATTTGTTAAAGGAGTAAAAGCATCATACCTTAGAAAACTTCTAGATGAAGAATGGGAAAAGAGTCCATGAGATTCCTGACTTCTCTGTCCTTATCTACCACATTTCAATCCACCTGCAACAAAGAAGAATACTGTGAGCATTCATGATGTAATGCAACAAAATTTAAAAACTTTCAGGGACTGCAGATAGATTGCAAACCAGACCAATAAGTATAAACAGGGAGAGAGACCAGATAAATACAACTGTTTTGGAAACTCCAAAAGATTAAAAAGTACAACAGATTATAAAATATTTGGACCTAGTTTAACACCATAAACAACAGCAAAAAGCTGTAGCGGCCTTTTGAGAAATGCAGGCATTTAAATCTTCCAGTGGTGAGGAGAGTTACACCTTTGGTACTAGTCAGCTCTGTTCAGCTGAAGTCCAGCAATAAAATACATGGCCTCTGGCTTTATAGAACACATAGTTCACTTGAAAACTAGTTCACTAGTTCATTTTGCAAAGTGTAAGTTGCGAATGAGAACTAAAAAATGCTGTTACCAAGGCATAATGGTTTGGTTAAGGTTATTATCCCCAGAAAAAGCAATGGCCAACAGGAGGAGTGAATGCTGTAACTCTTTGCCAGTTAGATTAATCTCTCCATGATTATAATATAGTATTAGGATATGCATCAAGAAAAGATGGATCAGAACTGTTATTAAAAATGCTTTAAGTAAGCAACTACGCCTTTTATAAAAGAAAAGTCTGGGTTTCTTGTTAATGGTGACTTGAAAAAAATCTTTATTTTACAAAACCTGTAATTTCAAATTACTAAATTCTTTCTAAATCTGTATTTTTTTATTTTTACAAAAATTGTTAATTTTTGAGTCCTGAAAGTTGATTCTCAGACCTGAAAATGATCTGGCTGTCTTCTACCTAACCCCTTCCTCTTGCTTCCCCCATTCAGATGTTTCTTCCAGATGCTTGAAGAGTTGTGAGGTTTGGCAGGGGGGATTAGGTCCTGGGCTGCTGTAGCTGGAGAGTGAGCAGCCAAGGACATAAAACTCCCCCAGACTCCTTGTTCCATTCTAGGGATGGCTACAGTCAAGTCCTGGCTACTTGGCCCAGTCAGTGTTACTCTGTGTGTCCCAGTAAATCACAGAGCAATAGCTGTCATTTTAGAAGTATCTCCTTTATGTTTTGAAACCAGAAACCTTAAGTTTAAGTTTATTACAATATTACTCAGTATTAAAGAGTAGTGCAAACACTGTCAAGATCTGCAAGTGGTGGAAATTAGCACAGCCCACTGGCCTTCAGTAGTGCAACAAGGACTCTATCAGATCAGCATTTAAAACTTCTGCAAGTGCCCTGCATTACACCACAAGATCAGCATTTCCACTAATGGTTTTAAAGGCTACATAATTCTTTATCAGTATTTCTTCATCAGTAAGTATTCAGGAAAATAAACTGAATTTGAAATATGAGATAATTTAATGATGATGAATTTGCTACAAAGAACAAAAGATGAAAGAAATACCTTTGTAACCTCAGTTGCTTACCCCATCTCTGAGACTAATTGACATAATAAAGATAGCTGTTGAAGCAAGCATAGCTTGCTTGTATGAAATTACTTCCTCAATGAAAAGGTGGCACTGTTAACATTTTCCATAAAAGCAACCGATGATAAACGTGTAGAACAACTTCAATACATTTTATGTTGGAGTTGTAAGAGTGCGTATTTCCTGAGGAAGAAAAAATACTTGCATGGAGTAAAACTGGTTAAAGCCAGCCTGTGCAGAATACAACTGACAAGTGGTGATGAAGATCCATCATGTCTAGGCAATTATATTGAAATGACTCAGGAAGAAGCTAGGAATTCTCCATATGAGAACTAAAAATCACTGAGATGTTTTCTTAAATTGCCTAAGATTAATCTCATTTCTATATTAGACACAGGACCTAACAGATAAAAATGAGCAGAAGAGATCTTTATTGCTGTGTGGAATAATGAAAGGGCTATCAGAGGGACATTCATCGTTGTCTGCTTCTCAATTGTGATGGCTTTTTTAGTAAAGATTGATGTGTATTTCTTTATCTGAAGAGTTTACAGAAATATTACTATACACTAGTTTTGGAATTTCCTATGCTAATTTCTCTTCAAGGTTTGAAAAACTTCCAATAAAGAGAGGAAAAAAAAAAGCAGGGAGGCAAAACAAATTTTGGGCTCTTCTCCTCCTCTGGAATGTTATCACCAAGTGCTTCAAGCATGCCATAGGAGTATCAGTCTTGCACCGTCAGATGACTCACATCCTGCATCCATTTTCTGTCTTGTTCTTGCTGGTGGTCATATCCAAAGGGGACATCTGTAACCTCTTCTTGGATCAGAGCATTTGAAATTTATAGTATTAAATGCAATTTACTACCTAAAATAAGGATACATGAGGTACTGTCAAAAGAATCAATGTTTCACTTTCACTGAAAGTCAAACGACTTAGGTTCTTGAAACCAGAGACTTTACATGACATTGGCATTCATTTATATTGAAGGGCATCAGGTGGGTCAATACCCTGAAGACCTCCTAAATCTCTACAAGCTTTGTTGACCTCATAGAATTTTTTTTTCTTTTCCATTTATGCCAGTTGTTAATCTGAAACAATTGTATGCATGCAAATTCCATATTACAGGGAGGGTTTTTTTAATGTGCCATAGTACCTACAGCTTCATATTAGAACAGCAACTGAAATGCTAGGTGCTCTGAAATCAGTGAGATCTTTGGGTTTAGTGGGAAAAGAATATTTCTGCTGCATATTTTCAATGCAGTAATACACATTTTAAAACAGGTAACAGAGTGGCTTTTTGTAGCACACTTTCTCATGTACTGCAGGGATGTTCTCAAAATCATTAAGCTCTGCTTAAGTTAAAGCCCTACAACAACAACCAGAAAAGCTCCAGGTAAATGTTCTTCCTTCCTAACAGTATCTCTTTTGCTCAACTCACCTTCCTCACTTTTACTGCCTAACAGTTACACAGCAAAATCATCCCCTGTTCTCACAGAAAAAACACAAGCCGTTCCAGAGACTAGATCACCATACCATCTAAAATCTTGAATTTTGGATTAGCTGAATTACCACCAGGAAGTGCCTGTTTCTCTCCATTAGTTACGTTCAGTAGTTATTTACATGGCCTGCTTAAACTCAAATATTCATCTTTTAGTCACTTAAGTTAGGTCAGGTAAATTCTTCCCTAAGCAGATATGCCTCCCTCTGTCTGTGCCACATGCTTTTTTTTATTATCCTTCATTTCACTGGGTTGTTAGAGTTTCAGTAGTGGTCTGGATATTATTTTGACAACACTGACCACACACACGTGTCTTACATAGCCAGGCCTCATTAGTGCAACTTCTACTCACATTGAAACCACTACAAACCATCTACATTTTATTAGAATTGATCTCCAAATAATCGTTTTTCCATACTAAATTTTCCACCAGCAGACAAGGAGAAAATATACACAAGCAGAGACATTTAACTGATGCAATCTCCCATAATCCTGGGCTCAGAATCTTGAGAAACTTTTAATCACTTTTATTATGCTCGAGTCATTTATTTTGGTCTAATGTTCTGTAATACAAAAGAGCATTGAAACACTCAATAGACTTGAAAATAAGTGAAAAAAAACCCTTTCTTTTTCATGCACAGTTGGAGATAAAATCCATAGGGCCATCAAAGTTTACAACCCATACAGATTTATTCTGGACCTCAACTTTGGATCGGAATCTGAACTCAGTAACTGGACATTTTTTGCTTGAACAGACAAGATGAGACTGCACTTAAATACATTCGTGCCTGAAATCATACCTGGTCTTCTGTTTTGAATGGTCAGGATAGATAAAGAGAAAATGACTCAGCAACAACAGAAAATTCTTGTGTCTTTTTCATAAGCCATTCTCTAAGAGATTTCAGCTAATAAGATATGCATAAGGATATGTCTGGATTACATATTAGAAAAAGCCGTATGCAGTATGGAGTGTCCAAGGAGAGTGGAGGCAGCAGCTTGGAAATTACTGTGGACTAATTTACCCTGCACTTACATTAAAAAGTGAATAAGCCCATGCTGAGCTCTGTGTTGTCACAACTTGGATGCTTCTAGCACGGCAGCTTGCTCAGGTGTCTATGCATAACACTGTGGCTGAGTATTAGCAGCGCTTGGAGTTCCAGATGGATGATGCAGAAAAGAAAAGCAATGAGGCAAGACCAACACTAGACCCAGGCTTAAAGCAGACAGAGGCGGGAGAGCTCAAATGAAAAGGTCATTTGATTCCCATAGGGAAACCTGTAACAATGCAAACATTTCCAGTGCCTCAAATGAGATCTGTACAGTGCTTTGCACAGAAATACCCAGCTCATGAATACGTTAAGAATTATGGTTGCTAATAAAAAAAGAGAATTCTATGATGGAAGGATAAAATAAGATAAAAAAAAGAACCAAACCCACAATAATTTCTAGGTTGAAATAGAATGTGTCAGGCAAAAATAGTTAAACAGATTCTAAATTGGATGAGTGTCTTCCAGCAGTGGCTTACTTAAATTGCAATGAGAAATATGAAAAGATATTTGAATTCGGTTTAATTACTGTAACACTGAAGATCTGACAAGGAAGAGCCTTTTTCGTGTAGATAATTAAACATGAAATGTGAGAAAGCTTAACAGAAATAGTAAAAATAAGCTAGCATAATTTCTGTGTTTTGATCTCATTTCTCCCTCTCAGGAGCATTTTTTATGTGTCGCCCCCTAAGGCAGAAGTTTCAGAATACTCAATGCAGGAATCTCAGCTTTGTTGTTTTAAAGAGGTTTTTTTCCCACAATTTACTGTTCTTCTGTTTACACAGAAAAGATAATGCTTTCAATCATGAAAAAAAATGTTCTCACTGCCTCAGGATAGATTGGAGTAAGAAATATTTGCACAGAGAAAGGTTTGTTTGCCTTTTTAGAAGATTAAGTCAGCTCCCCATGAGGCCATTCTGGGCTGCTGAGCAAGTGCAAGAGAGAAGCTGACATATTTGCATCTCTCCATCCACACTTGTTGAGCCCCAGCCTTCTCACTGCTCCTGGTCACCCTTCCCACCACTGTCACCTAGGCACCTCACTGTCCTTTGTATTGGCATGGACTTGTATAATCTACTTTTCTTTGGTGCTTCTCTTGTCAGTGTCAGGAAAGTGGTCATTTTGCTCCTATCCCAAACTAAAATTTCAAATTGTCAAAATCTTTATCCTTGTCCAAACAGAGGCTAGGTGGTCACACCACCACCCAACACAACAGTGTACTCACAGATGCAGTGTACAACACCATGGAAGGTTTGCCTTTATTCTTGCTTTTCATTTCTTAGTGATATCATAGAAATAGTTTCAGCAGCCACACTTAGCTTCCTTTTCAGCTTCTTATGACTGTAACTGACATTTAGTCTTTCCACATTCAAAAGTGACTCATTTCCTACAGCCCATCTGCAGAGAGAGGCTTAGCGTTGTGCACAGTACATGTCTGGCATTGCTCTGATGGATTATGAAATATGGGATAGGCTGCAATTGGTTAGACTTGAACCTTTTCTTATATGAGTTTGGAAACAGGCACTTGGTAATGGGTGGTTTGTGCTACACAGACAGACCACGGAGTAGGTTGCTTTTGAGGTGGCACCCTATCTTCACTCTCTGCCTTACACTCAAGAGGGACCTGCAGTCTTCTGGGATGAGATA
Source organism: Merops nubicus (assembly GCF_000691845.1). Classification (NCBI taxonomy): domain Eukaryota; kingdom Metazoa; phylum Chordata; class Aves; order Coraciiformes; family Meropidae; genus Merops; species Merops nubicus. The sequence goes on from NW_008610215.1 coordinate 49,277, forward strand.
TTTGAACATGCTCTGTGATGTAAGGCTATAGCTAATGTGGAAAAGCTAACCACAGAGTTTTCCCCTCACCTTTTCAAGGGTCATATAGCCAGTACACAAATGTTTTTGAAGGTTGTAGAGCACAAGCACATAAGAAAAAAACTTCTAATTGACCATTTTTGTGGCAAGTTTCATTGCATGTTTAATAACACTGAGAGAAAGATCTCAGCCAAACTTCAGCATATACACGTGTGGAATTGTAAACAATATCCAAAATTAACTTTGCAAGCCAATGTCACTTGATACTCCGGATTGTGCCTGTGTCCCAACAAGCAGTATAATTGGTTACTTATCCACTTAGCCTTTGGGTTGCTCACTGACGCTGGATATCTTAGGCTGCATTGACATTTCCTTCTCTTAAGACTTTCTTCAGCTGCAGAAGGGGAATCCCACTAAACTAGATAATTTATAAAGGTATTTCTAGGGTATTTTTCACACATTTTTCTCTTCTGCAGGTAACCAGAGAAATCCTGAAAACCAGAAAACTACCAAAGGGTCATTCTGATTTCATATTCAGCAGCCATGCCTAGAGCTGGCTCCATGACAGCTTGTCACAATGACTGACATGCAATGGCATGATGTGGCACACATATCCATTTGGCAGTCACTTCTTAACTAATAAGTATCACCAACACCCAGACGCCGCAGTATGCTGCCCACGAAAGTATTGTAGTGACAATGTTTGTTTCCTGACCATTAATAACTCCCCTTTTTTATGTGAATGAGGTTGTTCAACAGCACACTACATAATCAGCAGTCTACAGTGTAGAGATTAATCTGTCATGTAAAATTAACACCTCAAGATTTTGCTCTTGCCTATGTGATGTCCCATCACGCCTCTTAGTGTGATGCACCTTAGTGTGCATCTTCTGAAGCAAGTTTTGAGAAGTAAGAAGGATGCAGGGCCAGTGAAAGATTCATGTCAAGTTTACTATGCAGCCCTGTGGTTTATCTGTAACTGTAGTTTCACATACGGTAGGTGTTAACATAAAAAAAGTAAAAATATTTTCAAATCTACCAGTAGCTACAATGTTTCTTTTAAAAATTAGGTCACTTTGTAATATATTGGCATACCAAAAACAGTGTCTGTAAAATGAGTCAGTTTAAAATCTGGAGAAAACCAGGCAAGTCACAGCAACAATCTCCATGAAGAGTAACTTCTCACTTCCTTAAACAGCAGTCAGTGCCAGAACAAGCTCCCTTTGTAAAGCTGTACAAGCTCACCATGAAGCCAAGAAATGTGAATGCAAATAATTTCACAGTTTGTTGCTAGAGACCATGCTGGGCCTGTTGTTGTTACCTGGTAACTTAAAAGATCAGAAATGACACCTTAGAATAAATTATTTTTGTACTATAATATACATAACAGAGATCTTAATTCATAAAGTGAAGTACATCAGAGCTCATTGAACCAGCAGCAAAAATGAAGAGGCATTGCAGTAAACACTTAGAAGCTTTCAGAAGACCACAAGGCATGACTCCTAAATATCCTTTCCTGCCCAGCAACAAGGTAAGAAAGTTAATTCAATTTACGTTCATAGTACTGAGTTTATCTTTTGCTTATCATGTTCAGTTGAAACCCATGTAACGTAGATTACAAAGCTGCCTATGAGTTGAAAGGAAACTTTGGATTTTATCCAAAAGCATCTCTGTTTGAGTGCTGAAACAGAAATCTCCCTGACTGTCTGCATTGGTTACTACTGGCTGTCCCAGGGCTTGTGCAAGGTCCTGACGAACAGCCTGAATAAGCGTGACCACTGCTGGCATACTGGAGAGCCCCAGCAGGCTGGGATGAGTTCCATTGCAGCTCCTGCATGCATGCCAGGAGCTCCGCTCAGCACTTCTGCTGGCTGGACTGGTGCAGCATCAGCTTCATCCTGCTCCGTGACTCTTCTCTCATAGACCTTCCTTCTAAGACTCTCTTTATTTCCCTCGTGGTTGCTTTCTCTGCACAATGATCCTACCTGCCATATCTTCTTGGTTTGAATGTTCATTTGATTTCACAAGGCCCTGCAAGTGCTAATAGAAGCAGCACCCTACTGACAATACTTTACTATTAATATACCCAGCCTTGTTCCCCCAGACTTTGGAAGACAAAAACAAAAGACAGTGTTTCGACTCATGGTTCTAATTCCCTTGATTATCCTCATGCTGCAAGCTGGTTTTCTAACCTTTCTGCATTGGCCATCATTTTAGTAGTTCTTTTCTACAGAGCCAGTCCGGAGAAAATGGTCTGTCTGAAGGAGGTCACAGTTATTGGAGAGACTCCATGACTTATTTGCAAATATTTTGTGTGACAACTAGTAGGTCCAACTTCTTAGTTTCAACTTTTAACGGTATTTCTTTTCTATAGAATATCCCACAAATAAATTAATGCAAGTATTGCATGAAGACCTTTAAATTAAAGCAAAATTGCATCTCCAGTTTTGTCAATCTTATTTATATGAGTAAATGGATGAGAAAAAAATCCTACCAAAAAAATCCTTCTGCATTTACTTAAGATGCCTGCATGGAAGCAACCTAGCTTTCTAGCAATAAAGAATTTCAGAAGCAAATAGAGGTTTACAATTCTTGTACATCCTTAGAAGATCATTTATTTTGTTTGTCAGCTTGGGATGACAAAAGAGGTTTAATTTTTATTTCCAATTAATTAAAAAATTGTTCAGTTTCTCTTTGAAATCATGTAACTGTTGTGTTTTAGTTTTCTGTGTATTGCATCTTTGCTTCTGAAAGTGCTCTGCCAACATCAAACAAGTAGCTGGGAAAAGAACTAGAACAGAAATAAAAAATATCTAAATACTGTTCACTGCAAATTATTGGAAAGCAGCATAACAGAGATATGCTTTCTTGGGAAGCTGGCTTTTTCTCTCAGGCTAAATCTAAAGTTAATTCTTACTGAAAGTGGGGTCATTTTTGTGCATAGATAAACATAACACCCAGCCTATCACAGGGTTTCACTTCAAGCACCTGCAAGGCAGTGTCATGTCATACAGAGGTAGTCCAGTCAGAAGGCTTTCCAGAATACCTGAGAAGGCAGTTATGTTTTTTTAAATTCTATTAATTTTTTGTGTTATCAAACATAAAAAAGACAGAAAATAATGAAACCTAAATTATGAAAGCTAGCAGAAACAAAGTTCCCAGGTGTGAGAACTCTCAGGATTCATAATGTTCCTTCAAGGACTGATGCTACTATCTAAGAGGTCAAGCTCCCAGCTGTCTGCCTGCAATCTCACTTCCAGAGCAGCCCTATTTTGAAGGCACCCCGCTGAAGCTGCATTTCCAACTAGCTGAGAATCTCACTCACAGCTGCTTGCTTTGGGAAATATTGATTTCCAGTCTGGACAGTGAATTTAGAAATCCACAGCAAAGGACTCCCAGAGGTGCAAATAGAGATCAGTACAACAGCATTCCTGATACAATAACCATGACAAAGGCATCTCCCTTTTAGCACAACTATCTTCATCCATCGCACATCCAACAACAGCTTAGCTCCTTCAAGTTGGTTGAGGAACAAGCAGCTTTAAGTGCTGGCTGCAGGTGCAGACGCTGCCCTGGAGGGAGGGAGCTGCTGTGAGCTATTACAAGCTCTAAAAGGCAGCCTGCTTTTCTCTTCCTCATATGAGCCCTTCAACTGCCTCTGTTGTCTTCCCTGCTGGCAGCCTGAGCTGCTGACTGCAATCACGTTGTATTCCTGTGCTCTCTTTGGAGTCTTTGGGGGCTCATGACACACAGTTCACTGATCCATAGTGAAGGAGAAATTGTATCAGATTTTTGGATAATTACTTCATTTTAACACCTACCCCATTCTAGGGGAGCCAATTTAGACATGCATTGTAATAAGTGTCCTTCTCTTAGTCGTTGTCAGTCATTAAGTCAGAGCTCTTTTTCTCACATCTGTGTGCAAAGGTGTGCACACCACACAAACCTTCTGCTGGTTGATTCTTCAGTGCATCCCAAAAGACTTGATGTAGTATTTCTTAGATGCAAAAATTGTGTGGAGCAGTTATTTTTCCAAATAGATGATAAATACTTTTTCCACATTCTAGCTTCCACTTGTTTCAATACTGCTAAAAATTAATGGGATTCTGAGCAAATCAAAATAATTCTTACCATGAGCCATTTTACTACGAGCCTGATTTTCAGTCACCTTAAGTTTCCCATTACTTGATCTGAAGTTATGAGGTTGGAGAACTCTTGAAAGTAGAGCCTTGAATGACTGACAGGAGCTCAGAGATACAAGTAACTAGAAATGCACTTATAAGAGCTCTCTTTGACAGAGGTTTCTGATATTTACAGGATTATTTATCCTGATTCAGAACATCGTCCCAAATTTCTGAAATTTTTGGTGAAACAATTCATGAAGTCTCTCCTAGGTTTATGGAACAGGCTGTGGGACCACACTAAAACAAAGGACCCTGGCAAAACTTGTATTCCAGAGCAGCCTGCATGAAGCCACCTTTTCTAGTTCTGGGGTCCCAAAGTCTTTGGTTTTTTTGGCTGCCTGGGAATTGGAGCAGGAGAGCAGACAAGAAGGGGTCCCTAAAAACCTTTACTATATTACTGAAGGATTCGTGAACAGTGAGAGTATAATTTTTCAGCTTTAACAAGGTGTCAGGTTATATTTCTGTCAAATCTTCTTGAAATGATCTAAAAATAATTGTTGCAATGCAAATTTGTTGTAGGAAGCTGAAAGCAACCCTGTAGTTCAATCATCATATTTTTTTAACCACCCCTTACCCAGTTTCTTATTCAATTTCTAGACATGTTCATATCTGTAACCAACACATTAGTAGCTGGGAAGACTCCTTTTTACCACAGAGATAATCACAGAGACAGACTAGGGGAGGGGGGAAAAAAATGCAAAATTTACTGAACTTATAATTAAAACGAAACCATGTCTAGTCAAAGAAATGTCTGTATCTAATAGAAACAGAATTTTCTTCTCCTAATAAAACACAAAATTTTATAGGCTACATGCATAACAATGTCGGCAACATTGGTTCCAACATGTCAGCTGGCCAGTGCCACAGCAGAGAGGAGCTTGCCCCGTGCACTTCAAGTTGCTGGGTTCAGAGCATGTGTAACAATGCACTCTTGGTCTCACACAAATGCCCCACCTGTGAAAGGTGCCAAGATGTTCCCGCAGTCATGGAGATCAATCAGTACCAGGAATGGATTGTGAAATGATTGGTTATACAATACACGTTTAACTCTCCTAAGTGAGAAAACTGTGATACTGATATTTGTAAAGGAGGAAGTATTACAGGCTTCTAGTTTGAACACCTGCAAAGAACCTCACTTCTCTGGAGTTCTTTGTTTCTATTGTGCCTTGTTAAATACTCTTTTTTTTTTTTTTTTTCTCAAGAAATGAACAACAATTCACTTAAAAACCTTAAAATACCTTGAAATTCTATGCTGAAGGTCTCTTATTTCCTTTTGATACTCATCTGCATTATGTATTGTACTTCAGCCAAGATATTCCATCTCTTAAGTACTCAACTTGCCAAATCTTTAATCTGATTAATATTTCTGAATATTTCAATTGTACGCAAAATGCAGTAATTTAAGTGAAAGAACAGAGAAGACACTTTAAAAAAGCTTTAACTTCAAATACATTATTTTTTGAGGAGTAATGTCCCCAAGATTCCTTTCTTGGGTAAATGTTCTTAGCATGAGTCTCTTTACCTGACCAGGTCCACTTTCTAATGGGGTACTTTGTGCATAAGAGGGGGCTAACTGGTGGGACGCCACCAAGGAGGTACAATACCTGGTTTCCAATCCCCCACCCAGCGAACAAGTCCTTATCTACACAAAGACTGCAGGTGCATACGCATCTCCATTCTGGCTTGATACTGAACCATTCTTGAATGAACTAGGATTTCACATCTACTCAGAAAAAAAAAATAGCTGGGCATGTATTTGCATTATTTTAGACAGTTGTTGAAATAATCGAACTACTAGTATAAAAAACTGTGAAGTTTTGTTCTGAAGCTCTGTGAGTCTGCACTCCAATCCTCTTCAAAAGTTGTTTGGCAAATTCCTGCAAAAATCGGCTAATAGAGTTAAAAAACACAAAAACTACACCTCCTGTGCAGAAGTTCATTAAAATTCATAGGCCCCACTGAGACATAATATTTTACAGCAACATTATCATGAAATAATTAATTGTGAAGAAATATGAGTTTTCCACAGCAGCAACATTTTCACAATGACTACATTCTTTATTTTTCCATGGAGGTTTCTTTCTTATAAAGCCTAGGTGTTGGTATCTTGTCTTGAAAGATTAAGCATCCCCAAGCACTTACAGGGAAAAGATTCAAAAGTATACATACAATAAGCTATCTCACTATGGGGAAAAAAAAAAATAAATCAATAAGACCAGGAAAGCAGACGATAGATAAGTATTATATAAAATATATTTGTAAAAACTTGCTTTAAATTGCCTTACAAGTTTTTTTTTCATAACATTACTTGTTTCTCCAATTTCTTCCTTCACAGACAAAAACTTAGTTCCTGAAAAAAATTAATAAAACTAAAAAAGCACACAACTTTTAGTCTGAAAAAACATCTTTGTTCTATGGGCATTGAAATGACTGAATTTCCAAGATTATATTTTTTAAATGTCAGTTTTAGAAAAAGGCACACAAAGTACTTAGAAGAGTAAGTCACATCACTGGAAAGTAGAGCTGCAGCAATGTCTGTTTGCCTTTAACTGTAAGGACATTTAGCCATATTTGACAAGTTTGCCAAGTAGTAATTTTCCTTTCAGATGACATGAAAAAAAGTCTTTTGTTGAGCAAAGCCATTTAGGTGAGCTTATGTTAATAGAAATTTTATGTAAAAAGCTTCTACCTTCAACTGCTTCCATCTAGTTTTAATGGCTGAATTTTGTTTTCTTTTGGTTTTTGTTTTGTTTCTGCAAAGTGCTGACATAAGTGACTGGTAGACTGAGTTTGGCTGGCAGGTGTTTTTCACATAACTTCATTGCTCAACATAAAAACCATATATTTTTAAAATGAGATCATGGGCATTCTGTGTAGCTTTCATAAGTATTTAACTTACTCAAGCAATGCCATAAAATATCTTTTTGCCTTTAGTATTTCCATGGGATAGCTTCTTTTTTTACCTCTTTTCAGTTGAAGAATCAGTATATTCAGAACTGGAATAATCTAAAGGATATCTGGCATTCAAGTACAAGTCTGCAAACATTGAACTTTACTTGTTCTCAAAGGGAATGAGTATATCAGACTAATTGCAGTGTTTCAGGACTGTTTCTGGCCCTCTCAAAGGTCATATTCCTTTAATTTTTACTATTTATTTTGTCGTTTAAATCTCATTTGCTGGACTGAAATCAAGTGGCTATGTGCCATCTGATAAGCACTTCTAAGTTCTGTCTGCTGTTTCCAGCTAAACTTGTCTTTTTTCATGTAGATATGCTTGAACTTGTTCCCAGTGTCTTAAAAGGTACGGATTAGGAGACTCCTTGAGTTATTTTTGAGTTTCACGCTATTCTTTAATTCTTTGTAAAATTCCTTTTAGATATTTAATGTCTCAAGGAATCACAGAATAATTTTGGAGCTCTTATCTAACTCACAGTTTTAAGGAGTTATGTTTTTCTTAGAGCTCTTAAAAAACTCACTTTCCTTCTCCTCCACCAGCCCCTTCCCCTCCTAGGCTTCCTATTCCATTTAAAAAGTTCTGTGGACCTTCTGGTGTATACCCACGTCCAGCATCAAGAATGTGACCTTATGGTGATTAACTTATTTTATCACTAAATCGTCATTGCCTCCATATTTTCGCCTTTCCTTTCCCCCAGGTTCGTTTTTGAAATTGTGTAGGAACAAGATTCTCAAATTCTGGGGAATACTGGTGAAAAAAAAAAAATAAAATGGCAATGTATAAAAGCTAAACTTGAAAGTAACTGTGCAATTAAGTGGTTTTGCATTTTTCTAGCATACCTTAGTCCACAGTAATTCTCAACCCATTCCACCCCACAAACATTCAAGAAAAAGTGAGCTCTGATTTAACAATCTGACACATGCCTTTGGAAAAATATTTTCTGGAGTGTTTCCCTTAACACAACACAGTCCCCAGGATATACCAAGAAATGCTCCGTGTTGCCATTTGTATGGTAGGAGGTGTTATGAGTTAGTAGTGCCAACAATTGTCTGTGAATGTTTGGTGTAATAAGACTAGCAATGTTTAAACAGTATGTGCTAGCTAAGTAAAAATTGTCCTTTGTTATATTTAGGCAGCCGCATACAATGTTGCATAAGATGAGTGCGATAACAGTAATTGTAAATCACACATTTGAAAGGAGTGCAAAGGAGCAACTCAGATGACAAAAAAAAAAAAGTGAAATGGAAAGTGGTCGGTCTGGAGTTAGATAGGAGGCTAGAAAAGCTCCTGCAAATTACTGGATGTCAGCTCAAATCTCCACTGCAATTTTCTATTCCACTTGCAGCATACAATGCATTCACAGTGGCATAAAACTGGGCTTATATGAGACCAGTCAATCTCTGTCATTTTATCTTCATTTTAGGGGTTGAGAAGAATCAATTTTTTCATAAGGAATCTTCAAAGTGTACCTTGTTAGAGAAAAAAGGAAAAAAAAAAACCTTCACAAAATACTGTTGCCCTAGTAAATGTTGTCTCATCTAGCTGTGAATGAGTGCTGGGCAAAGCTTTCACTACAAAACTCTAAATCACATAAAACTTCTGGAGCTTAATTCTATTAAAACCCAAAACACAGCCCAGGTTCTTCGAAAGTTTTTCTGAACTTTACAAACATTTTTGTATTATGAAACATAGTACTGAGGTAAGTTGTCCTGATTTTGTGGTTTTGAATGGCTACCAGGCAAAATCTCTGGATTTTTCACAAGTCTAGGTGAAACTTGGTGATTTTGACCAGAGCTTTTATTTGAATAGCTTGGGTTTGACATCAGCCAAGACAGAGAAGGCAGTATTTACATGGATTATGTGGATTACAATAAAATCCCAGGGTGAGTAGAAAGACAAAAATCCTTTGAACGGAAGATTAGTAAAATATTTGTTATCCATAGATTGTGTGAGACAATAACATAGTTAAAGTATACTAACTGCGAAGAGTTTTATATTTGGGACTGGTTTGTGGTACAGTTTATGAAAAGTAAATGAAGATATCAAAAATTTCTGTTGTCAAAATATCAGGTGTATACCTGTGAGTGTAAATTTTAATTACCTAAATGAGTGATAAGAATTAATTTCAAGATTTCTGATTCTGCTTTTCTCTGCAGGTTTTCCTGGAAAAATCCCATGGGAAGAAAGAGAAGAAAAAACATTAAAACAAACAAACAAAAAAAACCAACCAAACATAAACCCAGTAGTAAAACATTAAAAGCTAGTGGGGAAACATTTTGCCCTGTTATTATCTGCAGCTTAGGTATTGAAAAACCCCCACACTAATGATTATCTACAGATATGTAAAAGTTTTAAAAGGGCTAAAATACTCCCCAGCTCTTACTCTAGTCAAATATATACACATTTATTTACACCAAAGCTGAATTAACTTATGTATGTTTGTTACTGATTTACCTTGAACTTCATATACAGTATCTTTTTCTCACTATATATGCAATGTTTGTGTTTACTTATGTTTCTTACACTTCTCACCATTCAAACACAGGAAACTGCTGTACATACAAACCCCACAGTTTCCTAGAGCCAGTTCCAAACCCCTTGGATACTCCTGACTACAGTAGAACAGGTCACATCAAGACACTGCTTTCACCAGAGTGAGACAAAGTATCTGCCACCAGTTAAGATCTTACATAAATTTTCCTGCATGATGACCATTTTTTTTTCAGTGTATTTGCCAGCCATACCACAGCACTCTTGTAACAGTTTCAACTGCATTTATACAAGTAAATTTTTAAATATTTTTTTTTCATCAGTGCACAAAAAAGGTAATGATATAAAATGGAATAGGGGTAATGACATTGTCTTGCACAATAAGTATTCTGCCAGGAGGAAACAGAACTCAGACTTGTTTGACAGAAAATATTTCCCTCCACGTTTACTACACCCTAACACATACAAAAGTACCTTGATCTGGATATCAAAAAATGTTTAATGTGAGTATTGCTCTCAGATTTGACACAATTATTTTCACTGTAGTATGATATGCTCTGCTGTTAAGTTCCTTTAATACTGTAGAAATATTCTCATTTTTTTAAAAAAAATCAATATCTTTTCTGATTTTTCTCTGAGCCTCCTTTCGAATCAGTCATGTACTAAGCAAGGTACTCTAGTGACTGTATATCTTTAGACAAGAATAACAATGCCTTGACTTGACCTTCCTTCCTCTGCCTTTCCTCTCACATTTTGTCAACCCAGCAACTGGGCAGTGACAGCTACACTTTCCCACCAGTGCAGGGGACATAATTTAGAATTGCAAATTTTAATAAAGGTGATGCAAGAGGTTTCTAAAAAGAAGGATGCTGGTAATTTTTCTGATCTCCCTGATGAAAGACAGTGTTCATGATGCAGTGTTTGGTCTGAAACATTAGTTAATAATGCAGAATGTAAGATGGGAGAAAAAGCATAAAATTGCCTCCCTGGAGAATTCCATTATTTTCATGTTTAATTTCACCCTCAGTAAAAATGTTAGGTATTTAAACTCATTGATTTAGCAGTTTAAAAAAAAAAAAAAAAAAAAAAAAAAAAAACCACAGTGAGCCAAGCAATATTAATCATTTGGACAGTCCACTTTTGTTTGGATCTGACATGAATTCAGCTTTGTCTGAGGTGAACAAGTGTCTCATATAGAACTGCTTGTTTTAATGAACAAAAATATCTAAGACAAAACATTATTCCACTTTAGATCACAAAACCTTTATAATCCACTCCACCAGTTCCATGGGGAGACTGTTCCAGTGATTTACAACCCTTTGAGTGAAAAAATTTTCCTAATATCCAGTCTAAACTGATGCAACTTGAGGCAATCTCCTCTTGTCCTCTCACTTGTTACTTGGGAGAAGAGACCAGCACCTGCCTCGCTACAGCCTCCTTTCAGGTAGTTGTATGGATCTGTAAGGTCTCCCTTGAGCTTCCTTTTCTCCAGGCTAAACAACTGAAGTTTCCTCAGCTGCTCCAGCACCTCACTGTACTTCTTGTAGTGAGGGGCCCAAAATTGAATGCAGCATTCAAGGTGTGGTTTCATCAGAGTACAGGGGAACAAATACTTCCCCAGTCCTGCTGGCCACACTATTTCTGATACAAGCCAGGATGCTGTAGGCCTTCTTAGCCACCTGGGCACACTGCTGGCTCCTGTTCAGATAACTGTTGATCAACACTCACAGGTGCTTTCACACCAGGCAGCTTTCCAGCCACTCTTCCCTAAGTCTGTAGTGTTGCATCGGGTTGTTGTGTCTCAAGTGCATTTGCTCTTGTTGAACCTCATACCATTGACCTGGGCCCATAGATCCAGCCTGTACAGACCTACTCCCACTCAACTTGGTGTTGTCTGCAAACTTGGTAAGAGTGCTCTTCATCCAGATCATTAGCAAAGATATTAAACAGAACTGGCCCAAATACTGATCCCTAGGGAATACCACTTGTAATTTGGCATCAACTGGATTTAAATCCATTCACCACCACTCTCTGGGCCTGGCCTTCCAGTAATTTTTTTATCCAGCAAAGATTACATCCATTCAAGCCATTAGCAGTCAGGTTCTCCAGTAGAGTACTGTGGGAAACACTGTGAAAGTCTTTATTAAAGTCCAGGTAACAACCACAGCCTTTCCCTCATCTACTAAGCAGGTGACCTTGCCATAGGAGATCAGGCTAACCAAGCAGGACCTGCATTTCGTGAAACCATGCTGACTGGGCCTGATCTCCTGGTTGTCCTGTATATGCCACATGACAAAATGGACAAAAGCCATTTGCAACGAGTTAGAGGAAGATTTCATAATGCTGGATGTCAGATGATAAGAATGACAAAATGATTTCAGTTCAAATGCAAAAGAATGACGGTGAAAAAATTACTTTATATGTGCACAGTGATGGATTTTTCTTTATTATTGTTATTCAAGAATAAAATATTGGAGCTATAGATAGTTGTCAAACAGTTCAGAAATAATAAAAGGACAAGGGAAAAAAAATCTGAATTATTAGAAAGAAATGAAGAACCAAAGGAAAAAGCAGCATTATACAGGAATCCAACTCTAGGATTCACCAGATCTAAAGCTAGAGGCTTCAGATTGAGTGAGCCATTTTTCATATCCTGTGCAGACTCACTCTTTTCTCTTGGTGATACAAGAACTGGTGACATCATATAAATTACCAGAAATTATTTTCAGTCAAGGATGTATTTTTTCACATAGGGACTAGCTGAATTATGAAAGACATCACTGTAAGATACTGTGGAGTCCCAGCTATTTTAATGGTTTAAATATCAGATTGCCCAAATTGGTGGAAGATAGGCTATTAGATGCAATGGTCAGGATGCAGTTTCATATCACTAAATCTTTGATGGATACAGGCTGAACAGCCGTCCTATTTTCCTACTATTCCCATAAACATCCACTAGTGGCCAGTGTTAAAGACTGATTGATACAAGTTCATTTTATGTTTCTCTTAGCAGCTAGTGGTTAAAATTCCATTTACTGCAACAGAAGTAGACCTAAGCCAATGTCAATGCCAAGCACCTCTGAAAACCCTGTAAGTGGGTGATTTTTAGTAACCCAAGACCAATTTGGTAGCAGTGACTGGAGATCCTTATTTTGTTATTTAAGTGAGCACCAGGTTTTCCCTATGTATATGTTAGACTGAGTTTAAGCAAGCACAGCTAGCTGTGGTGCAGCCTGAATTTCACCTTTCCTAATGCTTCTAGCAGAAAAATTCCTATAGCAGTACAACCTGTAGATTTGGTGATGTGTTTGTTTTGATTATACTGTGATGTGGTTTTCTTTTTCTATTTAATTGTAACAGTAACTTTGTCATGTATTAGGACTGTTTAAATATTGTCTTTAATCTTGTATTTCAATCTTCCGCTTTCTTTGCTTGGCTAATCGTGCCAACATTTACTCTAAGAAATGACAATTGTTTGTTTAATTCTTATCTCACTCTGAGTTTTATGTGCCCTTTGACAACAACAAAACCTTCAGAAGAGCTGGATTGTTTTGTGAGCTATTTATTCCCTACATTTCTGTCATGGCTTCTTGAGTCAGAGAAGTAAAAAACTCAAATTAATGTGTCAGGTTTATAGGATGATCTCAAAGTGGAAGAATAATCAAGTTTGGCCTTTTTTTTCCTTTTTTTTTTTTTTTTTTCTTTTTTACATAGCATCTTCCTTGCAATGAACACAATTTATTCTCTACCCGTCTTCCAGTTCAGTGCCACTGGCAACTTCAGAACTGCTGCCTAATCACTAAAGCCTTTAGATACCTAAATTCTATTAGACAAGTATATACAGGTTGCACATACATTGGGAACAGAAAAGGGTTTCTGAACTGGTGGAAGCCCATATTTTGTCCATGTTCCAAGAGGCTACACTGAAAAATTACCAGTGTCTTAAAACAGTGAAATTAGCAAACAATACCCAAGGCTCAGTGTGTGTTCCCTACTAATTAAGAGACATAGCTTCAAACCTGTCCTTCAAGGAGGGAATTAGGCCTCACTGTTCACACCATAGGCCTGTGTGGCATTCAGTTTCATCATCCCTTTCCTTTGGCATTGAATTCCTAAGGAAGGTTCAGAGCTGAGGATTCAGACAGAAGACTAGTATCAGGATGTAAGGGGCACTTAAGACTCAAATCCGGTTCTGCGTTATTCTGGCTGGACACCAAACTCTGGGAGCTTTGATATGAAATGACTTTGGTGAAATTTCTAATCTGTTCACATTTTCAGCCATTTTGTAACGCCAGGTAATTTTTCAGCAAGACATTCTTGAACAGAACAAGAGCAATTGCTGCGGTTTGGGGTCAGAGCCACCCCCAGAACCATAACAGATGCTCTCTGTTAGCCCATTCCCCCTCCCCTCCCAGAAGGGAAGGAGAAAGGGAATAAGGGAAAGACTTACCGACTAGGAAAGGAAAACAGCTTTAATTCTACTTTTACTGATAACAGTAATAACAATAATAAAATGAAATATGTACAAATATAAACACAATCAGTATTGAACCCAACCCCTCTCCCCCTGTGATGGCAACACATCACCGTCACCCCAGATGCTGGGGAGCAGCCCCCAGGGAAAACTCACAGGCTGGACTCATGAGACAGAACTGGGTGCAGGAGCTGGATTCTGAATCTCAGTTCAGGAACACACAGCTCAGGATCAAAGGCAGAATGGATGAAGTCCTCCTTGGATGCCGACCACTGCAGGAGCAGCAAAAAACAGGAAGAATCTAGAAGGGAGACAGAAGGGGTGACAGAAGGGGTTGCCCCTCTTGATCCTTCAGCTTTTACTGGATATGACAGATATGAGATGGAATACCCCATCGGTGAATCTTAGGGTTGCTTACTTTATCTGTTCCTCCCTGCAAGTGCGGCCTTACTTTCTGTCCCCCTTCAAGTGGTACACAAGCTTAGTAATGACTTTGGTCTGCACACCAATCCCTGGTAAAAACTCTAAACATGAAGTTTTATGACTTCTTAAAAGCAGACAGTCTGTGAAAACATGCTGCTAACTTCAGACAAGGCAGTTAATTAGAAGAGCTTTAGCTGAAAAGTGAAATCATTGAACAGAAACAGCTCTATTCTACCCCAAGCCAGGACAGCAATGAAGATGCAGTACTCCATTTTGAAGTAGCAGAATACTCCTCCACAATGTAATTTGCTGAGAATTCTGTTCCCACAAAACACGGCTGAATGAATCTGTCTAGATTCAGAAAATATCACTTACGCATTCAGTTATTAGGAAAGTTGCAGCAGTTTAAACAAAATGCATCTGTAAAATCCATTTCAACTTCTGTGAGTTTAGTCTGCACTCGAATTAAACTTCTTGTATCACTCTCATTTGCATCGTTAAGGTTCAAAGGTAAATCAAAATGATTTAAGGAAAGACTGAAGAGCTTCAAGTATATGTATTAGAGAAATCTGTGTTAGTTAACGAGTTGTATGTAGTGAAAGTAGTCTATTCTTCCATTTCATTATCAAAACCAGTGGGGTTCTGGAATTGTAGTTCTATACAATTTTTTCATCAATCTACTGATTTCTGAAGATGAAGTCCAAAGGATTTAAGTATTAGTGAAAGAAGCTATTAATATGCCAGTTCTTCCAGGCTCTGGAAACAAAATTTTCTGCAAAACCTTCAACTTATGAGCAAAGAGATTCAAGTAAAGGTGTGAATTCTGCTTAATTTTTTTCAGTTCTCGGTAATATTCTGAATTATACCATAAAGGTGCTCTTATTGTTTTATTTGTTTCTTTTAGAAAATATAGGTGTTAATTAAACCCCAAACACCCAGAAAACAAACAAACCACACACACACAAAACAAACACCCTAATCCTTTGCAAAGAAGGCTTTAATCTGTAATCATCACACAATACAGGAACTAAGTATGAGAACTTAGAAGCGCATTCCCAAACTCTTGGGATACATGAAAATCTTTCTCAATTAATTTTGCCTAGGAAAACAGATCCATAGATACCAGGAACATATGCAGAACGTCTGGTAAGAATAGCAATAGCACTGAAATCTGGAAGTTAGTTCTGAATAGTGAGACTGATTGAAAACACAAAGCAAAGCTGAGAAGGAATTAGAAGATTACATGGCCCAGCCCAGAAAGTCGATGGTACCAGCTGTGAACATATGCTTATTACCATTGCTGACAACAGCTGGCAGGGAACCCAACTTAATAAAGTGAGAAAATGACAGCAAAATACACACACTTCAATTTTAACACTCTTCATCATTTTAATCTGATAATAAGACCAATATTGATGTAGGGTTTTTATGTAATGACAGCTGTGGAGAACTGACAAGTTTGCATACCCTCTCAGGACAGTAAATCAGAAAAAAAACTTCTTGAACTAAGCAATATAAAGGTAAATGGGAAAGTGTGTAAATTTGCTTGTATCTGGTCTATATTTGAGGACAGGACAAATGCTGTATTGCCCCAATTTGAAGTGATCAAATGGTATCTTCCCAAGTGTACCCGATAGCACTGACTGCTAAGCAGTACTGACAATAGTCTTGGAGAGCGTAACACATCTAAAAATTAATGCCCCATCAAAAAGCTTTCTTTGCAGATGACACTTCTGAAACCAAATCAGCAAGGAATCCTGCTGTGTAGTGGTATTCATATTGACTACTAGTAACCAATTTTAGCTGTATATATTCACCAGCTTTCATCTGCAAAGCAGCCTGTATTTTTAAAAATAATTGCAAGAGCCTAATCAAGTGACTACAGACTATTCTGCTGAGTTTTGAGGGATGATCCAACAAAAATATTCATACAGATTTCCTCAAGAAGAATCCAGGATAGTCTGTCAGAAACTGATGCCTCCCACGTTTCTTAGGGAAAAAAAAAAAAATCCACTTATGATTTGTGCTCAAGAAAATCTGCTGTATCTTGGGTCAAACCAATATCATATACAGACATATTTATTTTTCAGATTTCTGACAAATTGCTGTTACATAAAAAGGTCTTATTGAAATGAAGAGAATCTGGATTCTTTTCCAGCTTGGCATCATGGTTTGTTCAAAAATGGAAGATACATACAATTTAATACAAAAAAAATTAAATTGAAAGACAGATAAGGGTTTTTTAAAAACTAAAAATAAACAATCAGTTACCTGGAGCCAAAAATTTGGCTGGAGAATGAGAAAAGGTCAAATGCTTTAGATGGTTTCCTGAGGTGGAAAAACACTGTCATCCTAGTTCTATATCTTTAATATTTAAGATAAGTTATCTTGTCTCTGTACATTTCTGTCTTTCCAACATCTGGTTTTGCTATTTTCATTTCTATTTCGCCTGAATTTACCAATTTACCAAATGTTAGCCTGAAATGGTAGCTACAGATGAGGGCCAGAGGCTTGAACAAACTTAGCAATTTAGAGGAGTCCTTCATTTGTGGCTCAACATTTATGGGTGATACCCTGCACATTTGTGTAGACAAGTCATGGCTACATGGGAATGCCAGTACTCTTATCCATAAGTACTCCCTGCTGAGATGAAATGAAATTTTGCCCCATGTTAGGTCCTGCAACTTCTCCTAGCTAGAAATCACTCGTTCCAGAGGCCACTTAAGCTAGGACATCAGAGGGACATATGATGCACATTCAGGACTTGATTAATTAATTATTAGAAATTATGTACATCCTTTGTCTGTTTCTGAAAGCATTTAACATGGACCTGCCGAGGGCTTTCAAACCCTAGTTTTAAGTGAAGTTTGTCTTAGTAAGGCCTTTTGTCACTTAACAGCAGAAGAGCAAAGTGATTGATTACTTTGCCTGTTTAATTGAAAAATAATATGGCTTTAACTTAATCTTTTCCTAGGATTAGAGAAATGACGCAGATATCACTTCATTCTCACTATATGAATTTTCCAGTTAACCCTCTGCATGTTATCTACTGATGTGTATTCTTAAGCTCAGCTCAGATTGTTGTGTTCTCTTTTCTCCCCAGCTATTATCTGATACAATTCCTGCTTCCCTGCCTTGGGCACTGCGTATTTTTTTTTCTGCTTGCAAGTTGGTCATTTTAATGCTTAGTGCTTTCCTTTAACCCCTCTCAAGTTTTTCAGTGGCAAAACTATGCCTGTGCAAGAGTGGAGGAGCTGAAATAGCCAGATGGAACAGCCATGGTTAATTGTGATCATGGGATGAATCACCTGACACTAAAGTTTTAAAGACAGTTCTGATAATTAAGGTCTCCAGGGAAACTATTAAATACAATACCAAACCCTGACCATGACTACACTACAAGTATGGGACATCTGGACTGCCTGTATGACCTCAGATCCAGAAGCCTGGACAATATCTGAGCCCTGTACTCTTCCCATGGACTGCCAGGGCTGGGCCAAGAGCTAGTTAGGTCAGCGCTAGACTAGTTTACTTGGCTGTCTCACACAGTCTCTTATGCTTCCAGCCATCATATTTAAATCAGTGAGAACATCTGCAGAGAACAGAACAAATTAAGGAATTCTTAATTTAGAGTTTAGCATAGACAACATTACTGTGCAAGTATTCTGCATTCATTTTTCACTTCCTCTTAGCATACATCATTGCACATGGAAATAGCTTTAAGAGATTGATAAATGAGGAAATGCAAATTGATTTTTCCTCCATCTTGGACTAAAAAATAGTTGTTCTACTTCATCAGAGTTTTTAAAAACAGAATTCTTGTATAGCTAACAGTCTTATCTTACATTATCATCTGCTGGAATAAGATGAATATAGACAAAACAACCTGTTCCTGTAAGAGGGCACAATATAAGTAGATTAACAAAAGGTCAGTTATATAATCTTTCTAGGTTTGCGATACATGATAAACAATGGTACTATCTGTGGTCCATAAATAATGAAGTATTAACTATTTAAAAAATGTCATTAACTCTTTTTGATTTTACAGTATTTATAAAAATATTTGTTAAAAACTTAGAAACTAGTTTAGATTCTTAGCCCTTTTCTTTAATGGTTTGAATTGCAATGAGCTGAAGTTGCAGGGCTGAATTATCTAAATACCTAGTTAGTCAATACAATACAATCTGTGTGACCTTTCATCATATGAGTTATGTATTCCAATTTTAACAAAAGGGTCAGGTTTCAAGTACAAATATAAATAAAATACCCCACATGGGATTAGAGGGTCATTTGTTATGCCACTAAATACCTGGAACAACAGCCCCCAGTAGCAGTCACATGAAGATCTTTCCATTCCCTCTGATCAGGTGTTCATCACAAAAATTCACATCCTGCTACAAAACCAACAAACTCTTTGAGCATTTTGTTGTTGCTGTTACTGATTTTAGAGTGTACTTGTTTCCTTTGTCTATGTGAAAATGTTAAAAAGAAGTTAATTTCAACTCCCTTGCCTTTTTATTCAGGCTTTGAAAAATTACTTGAAAGTCATGGTCATGCAGGAGTGTCCTATAGTTCCAGTCCACAGTGCTCATATGCACCCCAAAAGTTGGAGACAACCTATGGTATCCTCAGCCTGGTCCAGTGTGACAGCACAGCCAGGTCACACACAGGGGCTTAGGAACCTAGAAGTGAAGGGAAGTGATTCTGGTTCCCTAGGGAAAACATTACACAAACCTACTTCGGAAGAGGGAGCAAGGAGCTCAGAAGAACTCATAAATTCCATATTTGTTAGTGGCTTTCTATACTCTTGTTAAATTCAGTAGATCATCTTTGGAGGAAACTATATCTCCCAACTGACTACGTAAGAAGAATGGGCGAGTCATGCAATGTCTTTGTTTCACTTATGCAGAGACAGAAAATAAATATTATGCTTTGCAAAACCTTAACTGGAAGGCAACTACGTTGCCTTTCTGGATCTCCACCCAAGCCCCTGTTTCAAAACTCATTCAGCTTGATAAATAGTTAATACTGACATGAAGAAACTGTAGGCTAGGTGGTAAATTTCGAGTCTTCTAGAAAATTCAAAATCCTTTGCCGTTGTTTGCAGGAATTACTTATGTAAGGAGAAGACGTGTTTTACCTTTTTAAAAAAGAAGAACAAAGTAAACCTTAGAAAACATAACAGACCAAAAACTGGTCTTCATCTTCCCCAAAAGACCTGGCATTCTTATCTGCCCATTCCCAAACTGGTTTAGGAAAGATCACTCCACCTTTGAAACAGAAGTTCTTGCTAAGGAAATATTCCTGAATAAATTTTTCAATGTTGACTGTACTCTGTAGGCTAAAATGAATGTTTTCATACATATTTCAGTGAGGGGTTTTATGGACTTAGCAGGTCTCTGTGAAAAGTTTCTTTTTATATATGATTAATGTCACTTTTTAACTTGTGTCTGAGTTTGCTGACATAATAAAATCCTTGCAAACTCAAAATCCACAGGAGCTGGCATAGGAAATTGTGCCTGTCGGAGTATATTTATCTTCTTTTGGTACTAACCAAAAGTCAAAGATATATCATTAATTGCCTCAACTGAAAAAAAAATATCTCTTCTTTCAAATTTGGTTTAAGTAATATGTTTTAATTGTTTTAATCTTATGAACCAATCTGCCCATCCTGATCTCCACCCTTTCCAAAGGAAAATCCTTGCAGCATTTCTGCCTTTAGTGTAGTATCAGAGTTACATAAAATGACATTGGGAAGGAAAATCTGGGAGAGGCAGATATTTCTCTGACACAACCAGGATTCGCTATCCCTTGTAAATGCTCACAGATATTTATCCAAACTGTTTTTAAAAACCTTTGGTGATGAAAACTTTCTCATCTCCCCAGACCATATAAACCAGTGCTTTATCAAACTTTTACATAGCTAGAAAATTTCCATAATATTCAAGCTGAATTTTCCCACTGTGATTTAATCTCTTCCTATCTCATCCAACAGTGATCTGAAGAACAGATCCCATTCTCCCTACAAATGATTTATAAACTTGAAGACGTACATTATTTTTTGTCTTCTGTCATCTTTTTTTGACCATCCAGTTGCTTTCAAGCCATTTTCACAGGTCATTACTTCTATGTATTTCTAGACTTCTCAAAATTGTGATAGACATTATGATTGGGATGGGATAAAGATCTTGGAAGAGGAAGGCAGGAAAAAATGAGAGATTGGGTTTTCTCTTGTGAGTGAACTCAGGATACAATCCAGGAGCTCAAGCCAGCCTTGGCAGGAAGGCATACCATGCAATTTGCTGGTTATTCACAAGGAATAGGTTTTAGTCAGGATGAGCTAGGGACAAAGAGTAAGTTCTTCATACTGATTTCTAGGGGCCTCTCTAAGTTCGTTCTCATCTTTCTAAACATGTAGCCAACAAAACTGGAGACAGTATGCTGGCAGAGATCTTTAAAAATCTGAAAAGAATTGCACTACAATTTCATTTTTTGGTTAATTAAAATGTCTCTTTATATATCTCTTGAGTTTCCTTCATATATCCCAGGATGATGGTTGTCTCTTTTTGTAAGAGCATGGTGTTGTTGTCTTGTGTTTAGATTGTCATCTTCTATAAGCACTGGTTTCTCTAACACAAGTCTGCTGTAGATCTTTCTACATTTTTGTTCTCACATGGATCCTTTCATTCATCCTTGTAGCATTTAATCCTATATTTTTCAGTTCATTTCTCCAACCAGTCAAAATTGTTGTGAATTCTAACTCTGTCCTGCTGCAGTCTTGCAGTTCCTTCCAACTTCATCAGTAGGCTGAGTTACTTGTAATCATGATGAGTATCCTCTTCAGCCACGGACATCCTTGTCTGCATGAGGAAGAGCATTACCAACTGGTTTATCCTTCCTCTCTACTAAGCCCTTGTGTGACCGCAGGCAGAGTGCTGGATCCAGTTCTGTGTGCCTCAGTAGAAGGAAGATATGGACTTACTGAAGCAATTTCAACACAGCACCAAAAAGATAACGGATTGGAGTATCTTTCATATGAGAAGAGGCTAATAGCTGGAAGTGTTCAGCCTGGAGCAGAGAAGGCTCCCTTGCTGAGGTCACTTTGTCCTGGCCACCTGCATGGCATCACTGCCAACCCCGGCCCCCAATCCTTTTGTTTTCCCAGACCGTGGCATCTGATCTTCCTCTTCTGCCAAAGGTACCCATTGATGCTGCTCTGCCTAGAGGAATACCACAGCCACTCTTCTGTGTGAGCAGGGAGGACAATGCAAAATTCAGCTGCTGTTTGGGAGAGACAGTACAACCTGACTGTTCTTGCTATATGTGGCACACAGAGATTCACCACATGCACATCCTTCAGGGAAAGATTGCAGAAAAAATAAAAGCAGTCACAGCAGCTCAAGTCTGGAGAAGAAAAGGTGATTAAAATAATTAAAATTATGCCAGTAGATTAAAGAATAAAATGTGTGGGTTTGACCTCTGTAATTGGTATATCAATAAAATTTGCAAATTGAGGAGTGTCTTTAAAACAAGGTATTTTATAACTTTCCATTCCTTAGTGAAGCTGATAGGAGACTATAAAATTATATTAGCTGACTTTGGAATGTCTGCAGTTTCTAAGTACCTTACTAATTGTCATGCATATTATGCATACTGATGTCTACTGGGTGTATAAAATGAATGTTTTTTTTAGGCAAATCAATACCAAATAAAAGCAGCAAATAAAAGTTAGCAATAGATAAGTGATACACAGCAAAGACTTTGCACATTTCTTCACTAGACTTAATTATTAGAGGGTTGCTCTGTTCTCTAAATCATTTGCAATAGAAACATATAAACGCACAATTTTTTTGTTTGTGTTCATGTTTGCATTTTATCTCACATTGTTATATCACAGGATAATTTTTAAGCCTCTTTTTTGGGATATCCAAACTAAGACTCCTCAAAGATTATTAACCACAGAGCTGAGCACTTTGGATAGCACACATAATGAACATGTAAACACTAAAATCACCTATATTTGTGCATAAAAACTAAGTGAATAAATGCCAGTTAATAAATTTGGTTTAATATCTCTGTATAATCTGTAAATGTAAATTAAAGAACAGTAAAAACCAGATAGTTTAGTCAAGGGTGGGTTTTTTATAATGTTTTTAAACCTTTCCTTGGTTTCACATTGGTTCAACAACTTGGTAGAACTAGGCTGGATGCATAGTTCAAAGGTGTATTTTAGCTTAGACACAAAAAAATTGTTGGAATTAATACATCAGTATATGAATTACCATTTTGAATAGATTAAAACTAAAGAAAGACCAGAGCTTCATGATGAGGCTTCTTCATAAACCAGATGGATCTAAAATTAATTACTGCTGCCAAATCTGAACATCACCTGAATTAGGTACTAAGATTCTAAGTCATCGTTGGCTCATACAAAACTTCTTTGGGGTTCTATATGCTTTCAAAACAAGAAAATTCAGTACAGTCAGAGCCATAACAGTGCATGACAGGACAGCTTTCTTCATGTGCATATAGTTTTACTGTCTTTCTCGTTCCAGAAAACCTTATCAGCCACAGTAGCTCAACATGCAGGACTCCTTGAGAAAAAAGGATTAAGTTGTTTTTTTTTTTTTTCCTCTGCAGTATCTCTCTTATCAAGACTGACCTGTTTGTTGGTCTTGTTTACTAACCTACTATGATTAGTTTGTCCTGCAGATTTTCACTAGTAAATCTGAGTGCTTTCACAGAAGTGTCTCATATGCATCTCTCTTTTATGACTTCTCAGATTACTAACAGAGTGAAAATTGACTACTCTAGGATGAGTAGTCCTATTAGTATACTAATATCCCTGCAGCTTCCCACATAATTTCTGGTATTTTCTCCTGACTGCAGTGACAGATTTTTAATTCATCTTTTCTGAGATATTTTCGCAATAGATTGTTGTAGTTAATCAGCTTTTCGTTTTTCACTCGACTAAATGTTAAACATGATTTGTTCCCAACAGTGCTAATTTGAGGTTATATTTTTAATGCTATTGTTATTTTCATAACTGTTTGATGACTTTGCTGAGCACTTTCATGTGGAAAAAAAATTGCTCACCTGAATTTGATGCAAAGGCCAATTAGGCTTTGAATATTTTAATTGTGTTTCCTAAGAAATAGGAACAAAACATCAGGAGTATTTTGCAGCAAAAGCAACACAGACCCTGTTTCTGTCTCATTAGACTAAAAAAAATTATAATTATTATATTTTTCCCAGTAGCTATAATGCTGAAGGAAAGAGAGTAGTTTGAATATGCATTTTTAATATACATTCTTTTATTCATTATATTGTCTTCCTGCTTAACAAGGCTTAAGACTGCTGGAATTTGCAGAGAAATATGCAGTATGAATTCTCTTTTCCTTTGTTTGTTTCAGATTTAGGTTGTTCTCCAAGCCTGCATGACAGTGGTGGTGATGATGATGTGATGGTTGTTGATTTTTAGACATTGAATGCAGGACATACATTCTACACTGTTCATTGCTAAAGCAAGTTTTCATACTTTCCAAATATAGGGGTTTTCTTCTGCATAGATTTTCAAGGTGAATATGTCCATTAAGGGCACATTAGATTAGAGAACATGGGCCTGTAAATCAGGAAAGAAAAGTTACTCAGGAGCAGCCATCGCTTAGTTTATACAGCTGTTCATATTTCTATCTAATCAAGTAAGTGCCACCAAGATAGTCTTACCTAATAGAAGGGGTAAGGCCAAAATGATAAAGATTATTTGCAAAAGATAAGTACCTACTTCCAAATTCTAAATAAGTACCTACTTTTCAAATTTCTGTAACTATTTATTTCCTTATTCTTATGCTTCAACTACCAAGGCCTTGACTCCTACAGAGGCTTAGTTGTTGCCACATCTCTTCCTTCTCTTTGTTTTTTGTAATGCTATCAGCCCAGTCCCTTTTATGTTACCAACTCTTTATCCCAGACTTGCCTTTATGTTTTCTGCCAGACCACTTGCTGATAGATCCTTGAAATAATGTCTGTTCTCATGCCACATCTCAGATACACAATCTCCTTCCACATTCAGAGTGTCTTTAAATCCTACTTCCTTCCTATCAGCATTAATAACCTCAACAGCCAATCTCATCCAAAGTGTGGCACCAGGTCTTGCTTTGCCCATTTCCTTACAGGAAGTAAATCTCAGAATTAGGACCCTAGCTCTTGCCAGCACTTCCAAGCAATGGACCTGAATTGTCTCTCAAGTTCCTATGCCAGAGAGCACATTTCAATGCACAGTAAAAAAACCTAAACCTTTGCATTCCTGGACATCAGCTTCACCTCTTCAAATTTTCCTTCATCCTGGGCTGAAGAAAGTATGACTGGTTGTGCCCAGCAATACAGCTCTATTTTTGCCAAGGAAGAATGGTTTTCTTTGTAGAAGAAATACAACATTAATCTTCTGACACTATAAAAATACTGTCAGTGATAACCTTTTCTTAGCTGCTACAGTTATTAATATTCCAGTCTTCAAAAGTAAATGCCATAAATCTTTGCTAAAATATTTTTAATGTGGCAGGACTTTATTATCAGTTCTTAAGTTCTGTCACTAGATTAATCAATCCAGCTTTCCCTTTTTACCCCTTCTTCCTCTGTCTAGGAGGGAAGTGTTAAGAGTTTTATCCACACATAGATGGATAGATAGGGAGGTGTCGATATGCCATCACATGTATATTTACAAATACATGTTCAAACATATACATTAGATAAGACACAAAATAGCTTTCAGTACTGGTACTGTTGTGATTTTGTCCAGTATCATATTAGATATGATACTCACCTTTCTCTATAACTTCATTGCAAAAACTCTTAGTCCCACTACAGACATGCCCACAGCCAAAATCCCACCTCACATAACTCTACCAGCAGCAATGCATCTTTGTCCTGAAAGGATTTGCTCTGTAACTGCTGCCCTAAAAGTATGTCTTATAACTATAATTTTGACAACATGAACATTTTAAACATTAAACAGAAAACAGAACAAATTTTGAAGCATTCTTGTAAATGTATTCAATACCATATTGGCTCTGCTGGTGCACTGCTGCTTGGATCAAAGAGCATTTCCTGATTTTTTAGTTTCTAATTACACTAAAAATTTCAAAGCATAGCAAAGAGGTAATGAAACTTTGAATGCTGTGGATGATATGCCATGTTTAGAGAGATGAGGTGTTAGTGAGGGCCCTTAGCCTGTTGCTCTGCGGTGTACTGGGGACACTGCAGCACAATTGAAGTCTTATGGAGATCAGCCAGTGGCTCCAGAGGTAATAGGAGCCAACAGAGAAACACTGCTGAAACACCTCATAGGTACAGGGAGTTCATCTAAGAAGGTGACACAGCCAACAACTCATCTGAAGTGCCTCCACACCAATGCATGCATCATGGCCCACAAACAGGAGCTGAAATCCACTGTGCTGTTAGAAAGCTATGATCTCATTGCCATTCCTGAAACTTAGTGTGATGAATCCCATTACCTAGATCAGATGAGGAGTAAAGTCAGGACCCTGAATTTAAGAAAGCAAAATTCCAGTTCTTCAGGTCAGTAACACCTGCTGAAAAATGGCCCTCTGAAACAAGGAAGAAGAACATAGATGGCAGATCTTTAAGGACACTTTCCTTAGAGCACAAGAGCTCTCGATCTTCAGGTGTAAGAAATGGGGTAAGGAGAACAAGAGACCAGCAGGGCTGAGCCGAGACGTACTGGCCAAAGCAAAGGGCAAGAAGGAAAGGCACAGGCAGTGGAAAAAGGGACAGGTATCCTGGGAAGAGCATAGAGACACTGCCCTGTTGTGTAGGGGCAGGGTCAGGAAGGCCAAGATGTGGCTGGACCTGAACTTGTCAAGGGATGCAACGAATAATAATAAGGGCTTTTACAGACATGTCATGCAGAAAAGGAAGGTCAAAGAGAGCGTACCCCCCTTCTTCCCCTGAATGCACAAGACAGGCAAGCTGGTAACAACAGATGAGAAGGCTGAGGTACTCAACAACTTTTTTGCCTCAGTCTTCACTGGCAGCTTCTCTTCTCACACCTCCTGAGTGAATGGGCTGCAAGATGGGGAGCAGGGGGGCAAAATCCCTCCCACTGTAAGATAAGATCGGGTTTGCAATTACCTGAGGAACATAAACATACACGTTTCTATGTGACCTGACAAGATACATCCCATAGTCCTAAGGAAATTGGCTGATGTAGTTGCCAAGCCACTCCCTATGGTATTTGAAGAGTCATGGCAGTCAGGTGAAGTCCCTGGTGATTGGAAAAAGGGAAACATTACACCCATTTCTAAAAAAGGTAGAAAGGAGAACCCCAGGAGCTACCAACCTGTCAACCTCTCCTGTATGTCTTAGAAGATCATGGAACAGAATCATAGGATCATAGAATGGCTTAGGTTGGAAAGGACTCT
The DNA here is from genome assembly GCF_000691845.1 of Merops nubicus. Taxonomy (NCBI): domain Eukaryota; kingdom Metazoa; phylum Chordata; class Aves; order Coraciiformes; family Meropidae; genus Merops; species Merops nubicus. The sequence continues at coordinate 76,262 of NW_008610215.1, forward strand.
AGAAATCATATAATCCAACCTTCCTGCAACGGGCAGGGACACATCTCAATTAGACTAGGTTGCTCAAGGCCTCATCCAATCTGGTCTTGAACAGCTCCAGGGAGGGAGCATCCACAACCTCTTTGGGCAATCTATTCCAGAGTCTCGCCACCCTCGTACTGAAGAACTTCTTCCTAAAATCTAGTCTAAGGTCCTCCTAGAAGGTATGCTAAGACATATGGAGGACAGGAAGGTGATTTGAGACAGCCAGCATGGCTACATCAAGGGTAAGCCCTGCCTGACCAACCTAGTAGCCTTCTATGGTGGACTGACTACATCAGCGGACAAGGCCATAGCTATGCATGTTGTCTATCTGGACTTCTGTAAGGCCTTTGACTCGGACCATGCCACAACATCCTTCTCTCTAAATTGGAGAGCTATTGATTTGAAGGGTGGACTACTCACTGAATAAGGAATTGGTTGGGTGGTCACAACCAGAGGGTAGTGGCAAATGCCACAATGTGCAGATGGAGATCAGTAAGAAGTGGTGTCCCCCAGGGGTCCGTCCTGTTTAACATTTTCATACTTCCACACCTACAAGCACTCATCATTATTGACAGTGCTTTCAGAATCTCATTCAAGGGTGGATCTTCAAAAGCTTCTTTCCAAGAAACTCTGCCTGGAGAAATCTGAAAAAATTATATTGAAAAGACTGTGAAGTGCTCTATCATTTTCCTCATATTTTGATTCTTTAATATTAAAATACTTTTATTTGGTCTTCTAGAGTGTGAATTTTTACCTTTTTTTCTTTTTTTTTTTTTTTTTTTTTGTATAGGAGTAATTCATACTTTACTCTTTGAATTACACAACTACACAACTTCATAGCTCTTTCTACAACCCTGACACAGCCTTTCATTTTCTGTAACTCCTGATTGTCTACAAATGGGGGAAAGAAAGAAATCATATATTCAGACAGTGACAGGGACACTGGGAATTTCTTCTCTGTGGAGGTTATCTGAAATAAAACTTAAGTGAAATTGGGTGATTCAAACACTGACATACATCTTTCTGCCTTTGAAAATTATTAGACACTGCTGGGCCAGTGTTCCCTCTGTTTTCACTTCTTTGTTAAACCAAAGGAAATTAGTGAAAATGCAGCACACATATTTACACTGATTTATAAGGTGGTGTTTTTAATTAGTTCAATGGAAAATAAAGAAAAAAAAGGCAGGAAATTCAAGTAATTAAATATAATTGTTTGCCACACTTTGTTACTTCTCTGTAGCTCTTGTTAGGGCAAAGATAATTGTGCTTTGATATTTGACATCAAGGTCTCAAGCTCATGCTCCACTACATTAGTCTTAGGCATTGTAATCCAATCAATTTCACGGGAGTTGCAATATCTTACACTGGAATACAATAAACCCACAGTATCAGAAGGAAGATTCTGTATGTGTATTGTGCTTTTATGTCTACAGAAAAAGTATGGGAATCAAAGGATTAATTTAATGAGTAAGGGGATTTCCAAGTATAATCTTGACCCTGCTTCCTTTCTGTAAGTTACCACTTTACTAAAATAAATGAGGTCAACAGCTGTTTAAAATCAAAACCACAAGTTCTGAATCCGGCAACCTAAATGGCAATGATATTCAAGTAACAATTACTGTAATTTCAAAACTACTTCAAAATTCAGAATCTCTTGAAATAAGAATCATTGCACACATTCTATTCCGAATTAATGTTGCTGCTGGGAGCTGAACACCGAATCACCACACAAAGAAGCTTTGGTGTCAGTCCCCAGAAGGTACAGACAGTGCTGTCATGCCATGGAAACTGTGTTTTTAAATATAGAAACAGGGCATCTGTATGACTTGCTTTAAAGTAGAGCTCTGTTTTCAGTCAGTGGCATCTGCCAGGTTGTGGGTGATGCTAGATCATGGCAATATGGTTAAGTTTGTAAGTTTGTATATAATTACGTTGCAGGGGAAAAGAATGTGCTTCGCTGCCAGAAAAGGAGGAGAGAATGGAAGAGTGAAAAGAGCTAGTCAGTGAAGAGAAATTCTGCCATACAAAGCTGGAGCAACTTCCATATTCAGAATTTGGGTGATGGGAAGTAGTGAGGATGATGTTTATGGCAGCTTCTTATCTGGACTTCATTCTTCTGCTTTTATGTGATTCAGCCACATTAAAAGTGTCACTTCATCTAGTTTACCATAAGAATGTCTTTAAACCTTGTTATTTTCAGTATAAATATTAAATTTCAGCTTCAGAAATTTTCAATATGTTTAAATGTTCTTATCATATGTTGGAATTAATGTTCTTTGATGTAGATGATGTGGACATTATTGGCTTATAGTGTTTTTTCATTGCAAAAAGGGAACTGAATATTTAGCCTAAAAGGAACAATTAGTAATTTATCCTCTCTTTTTTCATAGGTAAGGTTTTTTTCTGCATGCTTTCTTTTCTTTTTCCCCTTTCCCCCATTCTAGTTGCATTCTCTCAGTGCTCCACACACCCCAGTTCTCTTTACAGAAGGAAGCAGGATCCCTCCTTACAGTACTGAATCTCCCATACAATGTTTCTGCTCTGAAAAAAAACTGGTTACCGTACTCCATGGGGGTACCTCCCCATCATGCTATTCCTTGAATGGCTGCAGGAGGTTTTTTTTCAGAAAGAAGAAACTTTTCACTGTCTTTGCTAAAATGGGGGCCAAAATAGTCACTTCTCTAAAAAGACGTGTGGATAAAGAAAAGCTCACATGCCAGTCAAAGCAATCAGAATTTGCTTGATAGGCAAGTGCAGCAGCAGCAGAACACCTATTTCTTCACCTTAGGTTGGCTCTCAATATGAAAATGCTGCCAAGCTTTGGTATGTTTGCACAATTTTCCAGAAACATAGGCATTTTAGAGGGTAGGATTGTTTAACCCGGGTTAAAGGTTCCCGTGAAGCTTAAGTTTCATATAACTTCACTTTCTAATTTTAATGTTTTTAATTTACAGTATTCTCCTGAGACATTTCTCACTGAAGGAATGAAAACAGTATTGGTAACTTTAGCTCTCTGACTCACCCACCAGTGATGAGGGGGAGGACGTAGCCTTCTAACTCATTCACTTTCCGTGGTCTAGTGTTCAGCCACAACGTCTTGGCTTGTGCCTACTGTATCTGGGACTTCCAGATGGTCTCTTATCCAAGTACGGGACAAGCCCAGGAATGCTTAGCCTCCGAGATCATTTGCATGAGATGCAACGCAATGAGAATTGCCTTTACTCTAGCTCCATCTTCAGTGGAGTTCAGACTATCTGAATCCTTCTATCCCTTGATGTACAATAAACTAAGCTGAAATATTAAAATAGTTTGCTAATCGTGCATTGCATTTACTGGAGAAGACTGGAGAAGGTAACATATATTTCAAAGTTTTAAATGGAGCACTGGCAACTTACTTTAATCAATGATCCTCATGACTTTTAAAATATATATACAAACTATGTGAAAGCTAACCACACAGCTAATGAATTATACAGGTAAGGGGCAACTCTGGTCTGACTAATGTCCTGCTAGTAGAAGTCAAAACACTTACTAGTGATGATAATCTTAGTCTTAAAGGACCATTCTCACCACACCAATATTTCCATAAAATATAATGTTTAGGAAAAATAACAGCTATTGACCTTAAAGAAGGTTAAAAAATATACCAGGTTATATACAGATGATGAAAACGTATCTCTTGGCAAATCCAGACTGTCTTCACCCTGCTGGTATAAAAAATATATATTCCAATCAAAGGTCAGATATGGAACAAATCCAACCTACCTCAGGATTTGCCTTCACAAATCAGAGTCTTCCTACAATTAATGGCTAGAGAATTTAGCTATATAAACTTATGACAAAAAAAAGGAAAATAATTTTTTGGCTTTCCAGAAGGAATTTGGAAAAATTACCTTTAGAAGGGTTTCATCCTCAGTTTTGGGGAACTGTACTATACTTGCAAACAAGTTGAGAATATTTTCAAAGATTTTTAGAGATGCAATCTTGTGCTTTTTCTCTCTTTGACAAGAGAGACTTGATGCTGCTCTTCAGTGCCAGAAAGCTCCTAGCTCAATTCATCAACATGTATTCTAGTTATGTAGTTGATGAGAGGTGATTTGTCAGTCACATTTATGACTTCTCATTTAGAAGAACATCAGACATTGCACCAATCTCCCACACAAACATAAAAATTCAAAAGCAGGAGATGTAGAGTCAGAAAAAAAAGCAATATAATGGCTCATGTGTCCTATGGCTGGTTGCAACACATTTGGTAAGGTGACAAGACTTCAGTATGTCCAGAAACATGAAGATAGAATTACAGCTCTCTAAGAACAAGAATTAAGAATTAATCATCCTAGAAATATTCGAGAATATTTATTCCTGACATTGTCCTTATTCTTAAAGCTTAAGATCACAACGTTAGGAAAAGAGCTGGACAGAGTTCTTGTCTGGAACTTAAAATATTGGAAAAAAAAGCTCACATGCTCCATCAAAGAAGCTTTTTTGCCATGGGCAGCATTCAGTGCTACCTAGCTACTGAAGGGTGCTACTGTTGACCTAATTAGCAAGCATTACGATCTATCCAGTACTAAGGTTGGACAACGATGTGTTAAAGGAGCAGCCGTCCACAGGTAAGAAGTGATGGGCTAAGAAGAATTTATTTTATAAGTTCTGTGAAAATGCAAGAGCAAAATCAAATCAAACCTTTATTACTCCTTTCACTCTGCCTTCCACCATCTCATTCCAATCCCCAGGAAAGCTGAGAAAAAGTACTGAAAGTAAAAGATGTGTGTGAAATAAGTTACTGTGGTGGTCTGGGACTGGCAGGAGACTGAAGTAAGGCATAAAATGGCTTCTTTTGGCTTAAAAGGGATTAACTGATGAGTGCTTTAGGCTTCTGGCAACAGGAAAATATAGGAATGGATTTTGTTTAGTTCTGTCATCTGACTATACACACTGTAGCTTGTTAGGAAACGGTATAATTTATAATCATTTTCCATTTGTTGAAAACAAACAGAAAAAGTGCTGTGAAAGGCTCCCAGAATATCTGTTTCTTATTTAGAATAGAAAAAAAGAAAAAGTTACAGTCTCAAAAGTGATGACTTGTGTGTCAACAGATTCTGTCAGCAAGGAAAAAGATATTTGCCCTATATTAATCATTAGGTAATCCTGAAGGATGTGGAAACTAGTTCTGTGCTGAGAGGAAGAGAAGTGCAATAAGTAAGTGCAATGTGGCCATTATAGATTCAAAACTATATATAGCATCACGTATAGTCTATATAATTTCAGTGAGAGTCTAGAATCATTTTACATGTAAAGAAAAAAGTATTGTACTAGTATGCTAAGATTTTTATAAAAGGAAAACATTAATTTTCTTAACATTGTTAGGTGGAAAAATAGCTTACGGCAATGAACAGCCCTGGAACCTGGAAAAACTTCTTAATGTGCCCTAGTGGTCAGAAGACCACAATGTAAATATGTGCTCTGGATGGGAAAGATGATATTTTAAAATTATTCCCTTATACTGTATTTGGTTACATTAAAAACTTTGCATTCTCACTGATGAAGACAAATTCTGACCAGGCCTTGTGCTTGATCTCCAAGCTCAGTGTAGCTTAGAATGGCCAGGCACGTTCTACTGAATAATTGCAAATTAAAAGGTGATTCAGATCTTACTAAGCAACCACAAATTAAATCTCTTCATTGATTGTAAAAGCATAGCTTAGTAGATAAAGACATCTATGTCAAAACCCGTGGTACAGCACATTGGGTCTGACACCACAGAGATGAGCATTGGCACTCTGAGATTTGCCACAATTGGCACTCCTCGGGGGTCAATACTGTTTATCACTTTCATTAATAATCTACATAATGAAGCAGAATGTTTCCTCAGTCATTTTTCTGACAACCGCGAGGTGGGGAACTAATTTATACACTGGGACGTCAAACAGCTGTAGAGATCAACTGACAGCAACTTCATGAAGTTCAAAGACAACAATCCTACACCGAAGCAGAATAACCCTCTGCATCAGTAAGGCTTGAGGACTGACTATCTGGGGATCTATACTGTAGAAGAAGAGCTAGGGGCCATGATGGACAACAAGCTTAGCATAAGCCAGCAGTATGCCTTGGCAGCAGCAAAACCCAGCTACATTGCTATGAGTGTAGTCAACAGATCTAGAAAAGTTTTTCTTCCCCTTCATTCAGTGCTTGTGAAAAAACTGAGTACTATGTCCAGTGCAAGAAAAACCTTTACATTATGACAAAACCAGCAGAGAAGCTCATTAGGGGACTGGAGCACAAGATGAACACAAAGAGGCTGATACTGATAGATTTGTTATGTCTGGAGAAGAGAAGGCTTCAGGAGTTAACTCGCTGTCTTTACCCGATGGGAATGTAGAGAAGACAGAGGTTCTCAGAAAAATACACAATTGCTGTGCCATGCCGGTGCAGGAGAACCAGCCAAGATATTATGTCTGCCATCTGGATTAATGAGGTACCATACTGCACTGTATGTAGAAATGGGTCAGTGGGTCCACACCTTCTCTTCTTCCCTAAAACCTCCACTTTTCATTAATCTGCCCTGTCCAGGGTAACCAAGGAAAAGCAGTCCCCATGCTTCCAGCAAACCTTCACAATATGCCCTGCAAAGGTGTAAGTGAAGCACCTCTTTCCATTATACAGCAGTAGATGTTGCAATTTCTTCCAGGTTTAAAATTCAGCAGAAAGCAATTGTAAACTAAAGATTTTGTGAATACAAAAATCTTATCAGAGCAGGATGTTTTTAAAGGTTTAAAAGTCTGAAGAACAAACAAAACCATTTGACACACACCAACACACATACACAAAGAAAAAGCTTGTCTGCTACAGAAGGTATTTTCTTGCTCTTATTTGCTCTTTAAACCCAAGGAATTTAGGTAGTTCTGAATCTCCATAAAGGTTTCCCTGAATCAGAAAGAATGGTTTCTTTCTTTTTCTTGGTCCTTCATCTGACTGTAGAAACAGCAACCAAGCATCTGAATCTCTTTAAAACAAAGGTTTTATTTATCTGAACACTAAAAAGGCTCAAGCACACAGAAACTAGCAGAGCAAGGAATAGGTTACCACTGGAAAGCTTGGGGATGAAAGATGCTTTTCCACCTCTGTGGAAGATATCAAAGAAAAGATTGGAATCAGGCAGCCTAAAGTACCAACCTGCACCAAGCTGTGTTAGAGGGGCCTTAAAGCTGTAGGCAGGCACTGGGAAGCAGTAGTAGTGTCTCACATATAACTACTGGAATTTCAAAGGATGTAATCTGTTGCAGTAACATTAGAAGCAATGCTCCACAATGTCTGTTGTTCAGCTCCTCATTACCATGGTCATTGCATGACCATGATAACTAGGTGCTGATTTATAAAACAGCAAATTCAAATGATTATTTAGAAAAGTAATCCTGAACACCAGCATGCTAAAAACTTTTATCTTGTATCAAGTCATTAGGATCCTGTGCTGTTGACCTACCTACTCTAAATCACAAGAGCAGGACAGTAAGAATAATTTGTCATCTAGGCAGCAGGTACAGCATGCAACCAAGTGCTTAAAGTAGCAATATAACATAGTCCCTTCTCACAAAGCTGTTTTACAGCCCCCTGTGCTTAAGAAATATCACAAATATCTGAATTGTGGTGATCCACTAATCACTGTAGAAGTCAGGTATTGAGAAGCAGTTTTTACAGAATGTAAGATGAAAACTGAACAACAAAAAGGAGGCCCTGTTGAGTACATGGTGACATGGAAAAATCAACCAAGATGTGAATGATTGAGTTTGCATTGAACAAAAGCCACAGGAGGAAACAAGAGATCACCTGGAGGCTAAGGTCTACATGGACTGTCTACAAAGAACAGCAAGAGCTGAAGGATGTGAAGGCATCAGAGGAGTTTCAGAAGGGAAAGCAATGTGAGCTTTGACAGTGGCAGAAGAATACTATTTCATTAACTATCTTATGAGGCAGACAAGGGTGAAGAGAGATATAGAAGTCAATGTTTTACATTACAGAAATACACAGAAGTGTTAATTTTATGCCCATAGATTTGTCATCTGAAAGTCTCATGAATTACTTGAGCCATTTCATTCAGTTTGAAGTTCTTCACCATGAGAGTGGTGAGACCCTGGAATGGGTTGCCCAGGGAGGTGGTTGAGGCCCCATCCCTGGGGGTCTTTAAGGCCAGGCTGGATGAGGCTCTGGGCAGCCTGATCTAGTGGGAGGTGTCCCTGCTCATGGCAGAGGGATTGGAACTGGGTGATCCTTGTGGTTCCTTCCAACCCTGACAGATTCTGATACTGGTTATGTTTTAGCGGAGCACTTAGTAGTGTTGGCTTGATGGTTGGACTTGATCTTAAAGGTCTCTTCCAACATAAAGGTTTCTATGATTCTATATTCCCAAGTACCTCAACCACCTTGAACCTCATTCTGCCACAACTCCATAAGTTAGGTGGGCCTTGGGGATGTCTTGAGAAGAAGCCATGTAGACATATAGGTTGTCTTGATTTATCTGACAACATAAAGTTTGCCAGTGCATCTGTTGCTGCCAGAAAACATCTTGTATTATGACCATCATGCAATACTTGAGGCAAGAATTTCGGCCTGGTCTATACACAAAAACTGTATTTCAGTCCAATCTAGAGAAATCACGAACACTTCAAAGGATGAATTCTGAACCAAAGGTCATAGTAGGTACAAAGCCCGCTGTATTTGTGGTAAACAGCAAACCAGCTCTGATAAACCAACAGACTCTAGTGAACACGGCAAACAATGTAGCCTTTTATTTGAGCACATGCACTCAGCCAGCAAGTTCATATCACTCACCTGTAAAAAACACCTTTTTCACTTTAGGTAAATAGATAAAGCTGTCGCAGTATCCCTTTATCTTCTTTAAGGTGTACATGGCACAAATATTGGGCTAGTGGACTGTGAGTACACCTGCTGCAAACGGGAACCATTCCATTGACGTCAAAGGCTCTAACCCCCAGCAGCACCAAGTGAGAACTTGGCCTACAGTATGTTTTGACATTTGCTGAATGTTGCAGCTTTTAAACTTCTGCCTATTTTTTTCAAGCAAAAGTCTATCTGCCTCAGTTGCTACTCAGCAAATATACACATGTGAAATAGTTTGAAACCCAGGGCTGTACTTTAAAAAAAAATGTCTCTTTTTTCCTTCTATTTAGAAGAAGGAACATTTAATAAACAGAAAGATTTCACTTCGCCTTTCCCTGACCTTAATTAACTTATTCTCATCTGATTCTCTTGAATTTTAATCACTGATATAATTAACATTCTGCTAATGGTTCAGACTCAGGTTGACAATGACAACTGCACAGTGATAAATGGTACACTGTTTAAAAAGGCTTCTCAGTTCAAAAAAGCTTCTCAGATAGAAGAAAGAATCACATTCTTATTTCGTGTTTTTCAAGGGTAGGACTTGAACCCTAACTTTCCAAGATCCCCAAAACTCATAGCTTCTGCTCAAACAGACACCGGCTATGTAGGACTTACTGCATGTGCACCCTGTATTGATCTGTCCAAGTGCAAAGTGACTCCGCACAGCCTCAGCAGCAAGGTTGGAGTTGCTGCCATGCAGCATAAATAAATACTGTGCACATACAGGACATAGGATTGCCAGGCTGGTAAAGAGGGCTTTAAACTAAAATTGCAAAGGGAAGAGAACTTCACCCCACTTCAAAACATCATTTTGATGCCAGTGCCAGCAATAGGTGCCCAGAGCCTAAAGAGGAATCAAAAGTCAGCAAGAGAGCACCTGAAGAGCAGCACAGAGGAATTTCAGCTGCTCCAGCCAGAGAGTCAGCTTCATCAGGGGCCCAGCTTAAATGTCTCTGTGCAAACACACGTAGCACTGGGAATAAAAAATAGGAGTTAGAGACATGCATGCCTGCAGGGCTCTGATCTTATTGACAATGTGGATACATGTTGGCAAGCTACTATAACTGGAGCATTAGTACGGAAGGATGTAGGCTTTTTTGGAAACATACTCAAATGAGGAAGGGATGGTGCTCTCCATGCCAATGACCAGCTGGAGTAAATGCAGCTCCGACTGGGTATGGATGAGAAGTTGACTGAGAGCTCATGGGTCAGGATTAAAGAGAGGGCAGGGACAGGTGACATTGTGGTAGAGGTCTGTTACAAGCCACCCAACCAGGAAGACCAAGCAGATGAGCCCCTCTATAGGCAGATAGGAGTAACCTCATGTTCACAAGCCAAGCTCTTCGTGGGGGACTTCACTGCCCTGATACCTGTTGGAGGGACAATACATCAGAGAACCAGCAATCCAGGAGGCTTCTGGGATGTCTTGTTGATAACTTTCTTCTTCAGGTGATACAGAAGCCAATGAGAAAAGGTGGTATGCTGGACCTTGTTCTCACCAACAAGGAGGGGCTGGTGTGGAACGTGAAGCTCAAGGTAAAGCCTTGTCTGCCTTGACTACAAAATTGTGGAGTTCAAGATCCTTAGGGCAGTGAGGAGGGCACGCAACGAGCTCACTACCCTGGACTTCAGGAGAGATGACATTGGCTTCTTCAGGGATCTGATTTGTAGAGTACCATGGGGTAATGCACAGGAGGTGAGGGGGCCCAAGAAAGCTGGTTAATATTCAAGGATCACTTCCTCCAAGCTCAAGAGTGATGCATCCCAACAAAGAGGAAGTTGGACAAAAACACCATGAGGCAAACATGGATGAACAAGGAGCTTCTGAACAGACTGAAATACAAAAAGGAAGCAAAAAGAAAACCTGCAGAGAGTGGAAACAGGGACAGGTAACCTAGGAGGAACACAGAAAAATTGTCCAAGTGGCCAGGGATCAGGTTAGGAAAGCTAAAACCCTGGTAGAATTAAATCTGACCAGGGATGTAAAGGGCAACAAGAAAAGCTTCTATAGGTAAGTCAGTGATAAAAAGAAGACTAGGTAAAAAGTAAGTCCTTTCTGGAAGGAAATAGGACACCTGGTTACCTGGGACATGAAGAAGGCTGAGGTACTTAGCCTATGAGTTTTTTGCCTCAGTTTTTACTGACAAGAGCTCCAGAAATACTACTCAAGTTGCAGAACACAAAGGCAGGGACTGGGAAAATGATGAATCGCCCACTGTAGATCAAGTTCAAGATCATCTAGGGAGCACAAGAGCACAAGTCTATGGGACTCAATGAGACACATCCACAAGTCCTGAAGGAACTGGTGGATGAAGTTGCTAAGCCACTATCCATCATATTTGAGAAGTTGTGGCAGTCCAGCAAGGATCCCGCTAACTGGAAAAGGGGAAATATAATTCCCACTTTCAAAAAAAGTAAAAAGGAAGACCCAGGGAACTACAGGCCAGACAATCTCACCTCTGAGCCTGGCAAAGTCATGGAACAGTTCCTCCTGGAATCTAAGGCACGTAGAAAATAAGGAAGTTATTTGTAACAGCCATCATGGTTTCACTAAGGGCAAATTGTACCTGACAAATTTGATGGCTTTCTACAACAGAGTTGCAGTGTTGGTACATAAGGGAAAAGCAATGACATCATCTACCTGGACCTTTGCAAAGCATTTGACACTGTTCTACACTACATTCTTGTCTCTAAATTGGAGAGACATGGATTTGATGCATGGTCCACTCAACAGATAAGGAATTGGCTGGATGGTCACATTCAGAGACTTGCAGTCAACAGCACGAAGTACAAGTGCAGGCCAGTGACGAGTGATGTTCCTCAGGTGTCAGTATTGGGACCAGCACTGTTTAAAACCTTTGTTGCTGACATGGGCAGTGGGACTGAGTGCACCCTCAGCAAATTTGCAGACAACACCAGGCTGTATAGTGCTGTTGACATGCTGGAGGGAACGGACGCCATCCAGAGATACTCTGATAATCTTGAGTATTGAGCCTGTGCAAGCCTCATGAAATCCAACAAGGCCCAGTGAAAAATCCTACACCTGGGTTGGGGCAGTCCCAGGGTGGGTGGAGAATGGATTGTGAGCAACCCTGAGGAGAATGACTTGTGTGTGCTTATTGCTGAGAAGTTCAACATAACCCAGCAATGTAAGCTCTCAGCCTAGAAAACCAACTATATCCTGGGCTGCATAAAAGGAAATGTGACCAGCATGTAGAGTGAAGAGATTCTCCCCCTCCACTCTGCTTTTGTGAGACCCCACCTGGAGTACCATGTCTCGCATTTGGGCTTGAACGTAAGAAGGACATGGACCTGTTGGAGTGAGTCCAGAGGATGGCCACAAAGATCTTCAGGGGGATGGGCCACCTCTTCCATGAAGAAAGACTGAGAGAGTTGGGGTTGTTCAGCCTGGAGAAGAGAAGGCTTTGAGGATACATTATAGTGGCCTTCCAGTACCTAAAGCAGACCTACAGAAAAGCTGGAGAGGGACTTCTGAGAACAGCATGTAGTGATAGGACAGGGGGTAATGAATTTTAACTGAAAGAGGGCAGACTTAGATTAGGTGTAAGGAAGAAGTTCTTCACTGTCAGGATGATGAGACACTGGAACAGGTTGCCCAGAGAAGTTGTGGGTGTCCCGTCCCTGGAAGTGTTTAAGGCCAAGTTGGATGGGGCTTTGAGCAGCCTGGACTAGTGGGAGGTGTCCTTGCCTGTGGTTGGGGCATTGGAACTAGATGATCTTTAAAGTCCCTTCCAACCCAAGTCATTCAATGATTCTTTGATTCTATTATACAGGCAATGTGCACAGGGTCCCTTGAGTTCTCCACACAGCTGTTGTAGTATTCTAACAAGCAATAACTGTCAGTTGCCTTCAATACCAGAAAGTATTTCCAAACTGATCTGCATAAAAATATTTTCCTTAAATTGCTTTCCAAGATGAGCCTTTCTTATCTGAGTTTTGAAATAAAATCAAGTTTTAGACAAAATCCTTTAAAAGCAAAGGCCATTGAATTTAGTGAACATGTAAGCAGAAAAAAAAAAAAGTTTTAAAATTGTATTTGTTTAAAAGAAAGTCTGCCTATTCTCTTTGCTATATATTATTATTGAAGGAGCTATCTTCTTTTGAGATGATAAGGAAGGCACATAAATATTTTTTTCCATGTAAAATGGCTAACACAATGACTAGGAAATTCCAAAGATTAATTTTTCACAGCTCACTTTTATAATGCCTACCCAAATATCACCATGAAAAAATACTCTTTACCTAATTGAAGCAAATACAATTTACTTTTTACCATGTGTATTCTGCTCAGGCAATTCCTTCTTAATTCATTTTAACTATTACATCAAATTAGTCACTTCAGTGCTTTGATAAGCTTGAAGTCTGTGACCTTGCAATACCTGAACTGCTTATCCAGTTTTCCTTTTCTGTTGTATTTTTAGCATTTTCAACACAGCCACTGAAAGAAGAGCAATGGATCTTTTGAATTGGTCTTTTTTTCTGGACATGTTCACACTTGAACCACCATACCCAAAGATTATCTATCCTCTTCAAAAATAAACAAATCCCGCTGTCTTAGATAACTAAGATTTCAGTAGCTTCTTCATCAGATATAGAACTCTTGCAAGAGTTTTGCTTGCTTTTGTCTGTATCACTTTTAAAATAAAAATACTTGGGAAGAACATGAAGGAAGCACAGACTGGCCGAAGATATATAGTTTAATTCTGAAGGATTTGGGTTTTGTTAGCACTGTTCATTATTTCACAGGAAATCTCACTCTAAAATGGAATAAAATAAGGCATTATGGATTTCTTACAGAATTTTAGAAATCTAGAATCAAGTAATTTTTTTTTCTTGTTTTGATAGTATTGAGTAATTTTATTCTGATTGTGTTCTCTTATGGTATGTATATAAACATAAAAAAAAAACTTAAAGATATTTTGAAAAGTGAAGTTAAGACATTTAATTTTAACACAAATGATCAGTTCTTGACTTTATTGACTGATACTTCGACAAATGCCCTTGGAAGGTTTCAATTTAAATTAAATCTTGTTGTCTGTTACAAACAGGAGCTGTTAGAAGATGTTCAACCCTCTCTACTCTCAGCTCCAGGCTCTCCAGCATGTTGCCTAGGATGCAGACACTGACTTGCCATTAGACATCTGCAGGATGCAAGAGTTTGTGACAAAGCTATTTATTTAGACTCCCTTCACAGTCAAGAGAGAGAGACAAGAATTCCTAGGCTGGAATGCCTTCTTGGGGCATCTGCCTTTGAAGATGATCATCTTAAAACCATATATTTTTGGCTGTAAACTGTGTGACTGGAGCAATTTTTTCAGACAAGATATTAACGTTAGAGACACGCAGACTGAGGAGCACAAATAAAAAAAAAAAAAGAAAAATATTCCAGTCGTGCCATTCTCAAATTTTAAGAGTTACAAATAGTAAAACTATTATAAATTCTTTCCTTTCTTCTTGAATTATTTTGCATTCCTGATATTTGAAATCCCCCTGAACTCTATCAGAGCAAAGTCAAATATATGCTTTCTGTGATCATTTGCCATCATCTGGCTCACTCACAGCTTCATGCAGCCTACTTCCAGTCTACAGTGTTTGAACAAACTGCTTTGGAGCTATACGGTCACCAAGATGTGAGGATGGCTCTACCAGCTCAGAGGAGCTTGGTGACAGCCTGTGCTAAGAAAGAGAAATCAGGAAGGGTGTGTGCACAAGGAAATCTGTCCCTAAACATTTTTCTTATCCTCTCTCTCTCTCTCTCCACAGCCTTGGACACTCCATGGGACAGGGGCTTCCTCAGGCAGATCAAAGAGTCAACATCAGTCATGAATTAATTTCTCAACTTTTTTTATTACTATTATTTCATTTATTTTATATACTTTTAACCTCCAGTACAATATTTAACCATGACATCTACAATCTCATTATGTATTTCATTCTTTGAAAACTGAAGGATATGTTGTCTCGGAGAGCAAGCTGGAGTTCTTTGGAGGTGTGCATCTCTTTTGATTAATTGATTTCGACTCCCTTCCTCACTGCCTGGGAGACCACCTGAGCCCCCCGTGGTTACACATGATATACCTAAACATGCACAGAACTGAGAATTGTTTCAGCTCAAGGAAAGTATTATGGTAGTGATTTAAAGCTTGGGAATGAGCTTATCTGCAGCTGTAAATCAGTATTGCTCTATTTAAGTTAGAGAAGGTTTTGACATACATTTTTATGCATTTTCCTTGTAGATTTTTTCAAAGTATCCCTCAGTTTTGGTTCACTATATTTGGAAAACATACTAACCATTTTTTTTGCTTTGGATTTGTTTAGGATAACAATTGCCTTTTTAGCATGTTTGGGAAAATTCCTTTGGGAGCTGCAATGAGACATGATATAATGTAAACAGTTTTGTATATTGTATATAAAAAATCATCTTTACTTCAGTGCACACTGGATTATGTGCCTACTGGGGGGGCTGTAGGGCACTGCACTCTGGAGCAAGACCAGCGTATTGCGGGTAACTTGAAAGCAATAGTGTTATCAAATTTGCACACATGAGCCATTATGATACCATTTCACCCTTAGCAGCCTGATCTCAGACACGCGCTGGCATTGTGACAAAGAGCCTTTTGTCTCCAAGGCCCCATTCTGAACACAATGCAAATTGGTAGCAAATAAAGTAGATACCTAGCTGCTGGCACTCACTAGCTTGTATAAAATTAATTGCATGCTGTCACATATTTTTAATGATGTGGTATGAAAACATCACGCTGCCTGATTCTGTTCTGTCAGCACTTGTGCCTGGTTGACCATGAAACCATTTCAAAATACATTTTTATAGAGTTTAAGGCCAGAAGAGACCAATAGAAAACCTATACTGACCTCCTCTGTGTCCCAGGTGATTGCACTGAAGTTAGTTATCCTTGTAATGAGTGCAGTGATCCAGGAGAGGCTGGGCTTGCTCTCTGCCACACACAGTTGGCTGCAGTCAGCTCCAAGAGACCCACTGCAGGTCACAGCTGAGCCCCACAGCCTAGCTGGTGGTGCCTCTTGGAAAGGGTATTTAGGAAAGAAAAAAAATGTTGCTTGGAAAAGGCGGGTAAGGAAAAATGTGAGAGAAATAGCCCTATAGACACTAAGGTCAATGGAGAAAGATGGGGAGGAGGTGCGCCAGATGCCAGACCGCAGATTCCCCTACAGCCCCTGGAGAAGGGCACAGTGAATGCAGATTGTCCCCCTGAAGCCCATGGATGTCTTCAGTGGAGCAGATATCTTCCTTCAACCCATGGGGCACCCTGTGCTGGAGCAGGTGACTGTGCCCTGGAAGGAAATTGCAGCCTGTGGAAAGACCACAAAGGATGAGGCTCCTGGTGGGAACTGTGGCCTGTGGAGATAAGCCCATACAGGTGCAGGTTTTCTGGCAGGACTTGTGACCCTGTGAGGGACCCATGCTGGAGCAAGGGAAAAGTGTGAGGAGGAAGGAGCAGCACAGAAGAGTTGTTATGGTCTGATCACAAACCACATTTCTCATCCCCTTGCACTACTCGGGATAATGGGACTATAGGAATCAGGAATGACAAGTGAAGTTGAGTGTGGGAAAGGGAAAGGAAAATGGCTACAGGTTATTGCTCAAAAGAAAGCCCCAGTCACAGGCATTCAGATACTATCTGTATTAAAACAAATGTTTACAGAGATTATATTTAATTTTAAAGACAAAACCACAACAGTGTTCTTACACCATCACCCTTGGCAGCTGTTCCAGGGTTTTCCTACACTTACCAGTAGGAAACTGTACCTTTTTCTTGGGGTAAAATTTCCAAAAGTCAGTTTTCAGACACCAGCTCCTTGAAGGTTTTGCAAAATAGAATGAAAAGATTTAAGACTTGTTTTCTACCTGCCAATGACTAGGTACAGTGACTGGCTTGCCTCTCAATATTCTCTTTAACTAAACCAAAAAGTGACACCTCAAACACCTTAAGCTTCACAGCAGAAGACTTTTCCTCCCAGGCTCTTGATTACTGTGTAGCCCTTTCCTGTACTCTGAAGTAGTCCACATCCTTTGACAAGTATGATCATCAGGACAAGACTAGCAGCATCTTATTAATATTGTGTTTACAGGCAAGAACATAGTGCTTCAACGAGTATTCCTATTCTCTAAGTCCAGAAAATTGTACCAGTTGCATCTGACCCAGCATTGTGTGGAGTCATTTATCTGAAATATAAATCTTTGGTTCCTAGGAGAAAGCCTCCAAATCCTTGATTCTACCTGCACAACTGATTCTCATGTGATACTTATATTTATCAGTATTTCTACATATTGTGTGGAGTGAATCACTTAAAATGATAGAGGGAGAGGTGTCTTACATCTCACTTTGTAATGAGATGGGGAGAAAATTAGAAGTGTAAGGGGACAGGTTTTCTTTCTTTTTCTTTTTTTTTAAGCTGCATGAACATCTGTTACTATCCTGGAATGAGTCATAACTTTAAAAGCATAATTCTACAGCACATAGTGTAACTTTATTCACAAAACTTAAGTGGGTGTGTGATTCCTGTGTAAAATACTTGAGCTATTTTTATTATACAGAAATTCCTATTTGCCTCAATTTGCACAATTTCTCTTCACTAAGCTGATTCCAGCAGTGTAGAAAAGCAAGGGAAGGCACCTTTTAAAAAGAAATGAGGGAAGCAGGGCTGCCTCCTCACTCTTGGGGTGCACCAAGCACAGGGAGCTGAAGCTGGGGCTGAGTGACACTTAGTACCACATGCTACCACTGTATCTGCAGGTGATGCATGACTCACTCTCACAAGACCAGCAAGTGACTGCCAGAATTAGCATCCTGCCTGCAGTTTTGAAAAGAGATGGGCCCACCTGGCTGTGATGGTTTATATCACATCACTTACAAAGTAATATTTTTACTTGCCTCAGTAAATCACCCACCAACAATGTCTACTTTTTTTCAAGTGCAAAGGAAGTACTTTCTAGCAGAGTTTGTGCTTCCTCTCAAACTTCTGGTGACAGCCTATGAGTTCCCTCACACAAATGAACTTAACCAGAACTCATAAAATTGAGGGATGGTTCAGGCTTGGGTTCAAGAAGCTACTGAAAAGAGTTGGAATTGCCTTTTTTTTCTTTGTATGCCTGCTGGCTTACAGAACTTAAAACTCACGTTATGAGAAACAGTCTACTTACATTAAAAAAAAAAAAGCCAGGGTTGTACTAAAAGGAAATACTGACCCTCACCTCAGATGATTTTGATTTTTAGAATATTATTTACTACACTACAGCAGAGAGCACTCTGGCTTTACAAGCAAGTACTTTATGGATTTATTCAGGTGACAAAAAACATGGCATAATTTTATCAGGATGATAAAAGGAATATGTTTACCTTACTCTCATGTAATTTCAGGTTTACTTTAAAGCACTGTAAAAGCTAATTTAACCAACACAAGTAGTTGTGGTTTATTTCTGTTTCACTCAGATACTAATTTTAAGATAAATTATAGAAAAGTACTTTCTAGATGATTTCACAATGTGAGTTGTAAAAATCTGTCTTGAGTGGATTCCATCTCCTGATCCTAGTATTTCCATGTGAAATACCTAGTGTAACTGTTGACTTAAATTATTGAGCACCAACACTTTTTAAAAATAGATAAAACTATTCAGACAGAAAATGATAACTCTATAGGCATTTAGGAACAAAGCAACTCACTTGTACAATGCAATCCGTACTAAGAATCCTGCCAGATTTTCATGTACAAACTGGCCAGTTATGATTGTGGTTGAGTATTTTTGCAGATTTTAGACCCTTGCAGCAGAAACAACCAGTTTGAAGAAACGCAGAATATTCCTTACATTTAAACTCTTTTTAGACTTTCCAATCTTGATACCTCAAGGTCTAGCTATATCCTGACTTGTAGGAGGAAGGAAGGAAGGAAGGAAGGAAGGAAGGAAGGAAGGAAGGAAGGAAGGAAGGAAGGAAGGAAGGAAGGAAGGAAGGAAGGAAGGAAAGGAGAAGTCATATCATAAATAATTTCTTTATATCCCAGATAATTAATAAGCAAAATTGATCATTACTACATTCTGAAGACAAGTGTTTGTTCTCAAGTTCTTAACTAGCTTGCATGGTTTTAATTAATTATGTTTGGATTGGAAGAATTTTACCCCAAACGTCAACTTTTCCCTTTTGCAATAGCAGATTTTTAATGCTTTAGGGATACTGCCAAGAAAGTTTGACAAAAATTATTATAAGGTAACCTAAAATGGCCCAGTTCATTAGCCCTTCTGGATGTGAAGTATTCTTTTCCACAGGCAACCTCTAACAACATAGACACAGTGTATATGGAAAGATCTGGAAATATCAATTAGAAATACACTAAACAGATCTCAGCATTTCTATTAAAATACCATATTTGTTCCACTGGCAGAAACTGTAGCTTCTGGCCCAAGTTACCCTAATGGCATTAAATCAAAAGAGTTTCCCAAAGTCTGGTGTAATGTAGAATGAGTAACCTAGTGCTATGTAGAAATAATATTTATTCTCCTTCCTTAAATTCTTTGTGAATGCTTGGTAATCTATAAAAGGGAAAGAAGGTTGGCAACACTTTAAAGTATTTCAGGCCACCTTTGTAATATGATCATGTCTCAACAACCAAGGTAAAAAATGAAACTGTTTACTTGAGCATCTGTAAACTTAATGAAACTTTTATCTATTCTCAGCAATGCAGTGAAGAAAAGCTTTTTTTTTATAAAGCTGTATGCCCCAGTCATGACAAGATGGTTCAAAGCCATGGCTCATAAGCAAAAAGTGTTTACCAAGGAAATTCTCTGTTATGTCCATCTAATAAAACTGAAGAGATGAAAAATGTACTCACCCTTTCTTGAGAAATAATATTTTTTTTTTGTGCATTTTCCTCAAGAGCGATTTTTTCCTTCTACTCATTGAAAAGAAAAAAAAATGAAAACAAAAAAAAATCTTCAACTTCAAACAAATCAGGAATTAGGAATTTTTGGATGAAAATATTATCTCATTAAAATCAGCTTGAACTATGTCGTACAGTGGCTCTGTGCTGAGTTTTACCAAGTATAGGTTTGACCAATAAATGTATCCAACACATTTTAGGCTTGTGTCAAGCACAGTTTTGTCAATGATATATTTCGTTGCAAATAAATCTACTATTAATTACCCCACATGGAGACAGAGAAACAGTTTTATTTAGCCCAGATGGCTTAAGGATGTTGATTACAACACACATAGCCTTAAATTGCCAGTGTTGGCTTTCTCCAGGGGGGAATCCTCTTCTCCTGTAGGATTTCCCAGCAAGTGGTCAGCAGGGTGCTTGAGATAGATCCTCTTCTGCTCAAAGGAGGTTGTGTCTGGCAGAGCCTTCTATGTGAGCACTCCAAGACTTGGAGCTTACTCTTTCTCTCAATCCAAAATAGCCTGACTTTGGGGACCTTCCAGGGCTGCTACAAAAAACATCTGTTTGGTAGGGGGGAGTTGGAAAAAGCTGGAGATATATTAGCCACAGCAGAGAAGGGGCAGAAACAAGCTTCTGTGAACAGCTAACTAACTTGATCTTTTACTGACTGGTCCTCTTCTTGCCAAGTCTGCATTGCACTTCTCATGCTGTTTTCAGGCTTTTAGATATTGGAAGGAGGACTTTTCAGTCATTCTGATAACTAAAAGTGTGATAATTAAGTGTGGAAACTTTTAGATATGAAATAAGCAATTCCTACCATGCATATTACCCACAATTTCTATGATTTTTAATGCATCAACAAAAGTGCTTGAAGACTTTAAAAATAACTAAACCAGAAATAACTAAAAAGCCTACTGGAAGCTCCATTAGATGGTATTGATTATTTTCCCCCTTGACTTTATTGTCACTGGATCTTTCTGGACACTTATGTCACCCTAATGCTGCATGGAGATGTGTGAAGAATAATTTTCCTTGCATTGCTAATAAACGTAGTAGTGGTCATAGTAATTGTAAAGTGGTTTTCAATGTAGCATATGTAAATATGGAAGACCCTTTGAATGTATTTCTGCTACAAGAGCTAAAAAGCAGTGAAAAAACCCAGATGATCAAAATTCTTAATTTTGGAATTGTCATCCTAAGCTTGTTATCAGTGTAAGACAGTTTTATCGTATCTCTAGAGCATCTCTGCAGACCTCTAGAGAACAAATATTATAGTCAACAATGCAGTCATCAACCAGATTCAGGACTCTTTGGTTCTTAATGGAGTAAAGTAATTGGAATTTTTTTTATAAATCTCATGGGAAAAAATATCCTTGCTGTGTTTGTCTGCATAAACATAGGTGTTGAGTACCATATGAAAATAATGTCATAAGGAATCCCACTGAGCTTCCAGATGTTTCTCCAGAAAAGGAATTCTTTTTGTTTGCACTTTTAAGCTTTTTGCAGAGCCCTCAAATGCCATCAGACACCTAAAATAGCACTAGTTGTGTAAACTGAGGTACCTGAACTCTTGCCTCTGACAGCTGGTCAGCTGCAAGTCTCTTGAGTTCAATGATAGAATACAGAGTTAACCGACTTTTATGGGAGCTTTTGCACTTCAGTTGCCAACAGCTATACTTAGATGTCATAACCTGGATCTGCATCTTATATTTGAGATAAGAAATTATTTGGAGAATTTCTCAAGGAAATCCCCAAACAGAATAGACACCAGCAGGATTTTTCTTCATTCTTCACTCTGCACTTTCCTTGAGTTCCTCTGGTTGGAAAAATTACATCAGCTCTACAATGAGCATACTGCAAACCAGACTGGCTTTTCCAAAGGACCTTTTCAGCAGCTTCTTTAGACAGTCTGGTGAATGTTATTCCAGAAAAAAATCTTCAGCTATTGAAAGTAGTACAATACCATGCTCATTGTCAGAACTTGTTCTATGGCTTTTCTGTTTACCACAGTGAATGATATTTGCATTCTTGAATCCCTGAAGAGCTGTATCCTATTCTCTGAAAGTCAGCAGGTGCACATGCCTTCTAAATGAAGACTCTTGTGTTTTCACATTCTAGGAAGCATGTCCTGGGCATGTGCTGCCATGTCCTGTGACATTGGTTTGACAGCTTTAAGAGTTTCTGTTGTATGTATTAAGAAGTTGTTGAACAAATCATGGTACAAGAGAAGAAAAATGGAGCTTGTATTTATCCCCATTGCCTCACTGTGTACTTCCAAATAAAGAATACACTGAAAGATGTAGTCATTTTGAAGAACTGAACAATAAATTTGTTAAATATGCTTCAGCATGTATTGAGCATAAATAAGAGTTAAGCTGGAATAATACTAGAAGGAAACAGTGGTTTACTCAGACTCCTTGGAGCCAGTAGAAATCCTGATATTTATTGTTAATTCTGACACTAGTATTGTAGATGACTTAGTCAGTTGTACCCAGGATTACATTTTCATACTTCACCACTAATTGTGGGTGCTTTTCATTTGTGCACTCTTCTGTGTGTTCAGTTTGGCTTTCCATAGTACTATCTACCTACAATCCCTACTGAAGTTAGTGGATCAGTGGATACTGATCATCTCTGAAAATCATATTAAAAATATTTATATTTGTAATATGAAAAAACACTTAAGTTCTTCTTTCTATTATAAAATGTGTATTTTAAATGTTCTCTGGTTCAGTTTGCAAATCATGGAGATAGGAATTATAATGAGGAATCTGTAAGCATTTAGGCAGCATATAACAGCTATGGAAAGTTCATTAACACTGGGGAGTCCTAATACCACAGTGCTATGCAACAGTCAATAGGTAACAGTTTATGTAAGGTACTTAGGAAGAAAAAACCCGACCATGGTAGCATTAAATATCAGAGTTTACCCAGCTATAATTCTGCAATGAAAGATGGATCTGTGGGAGGTTAGGGGAAAGAAAATCTTTCATCAAGGTGGAGCAGATGTATGTTATACCATAGATTTTAAATGGGACCAGTAATAAAACCATTCAAACAAACTGCTAAAGGAAAAGATGGATTTTCTGCTCCTTAGGTTGGTTTTCCTTTCCCCTAAATTAATCGCCCAAGGTGTAATTACTTGCTCTCATAAACTGAATTATTCGGTTGCCTTGGATCAGCCAGCTAATCCGAAGGTGAATGGATGGCACTCTGGAGACAAAGGACCTACCCCAAGCAGTATATACTTTCTGTATGCACCTGGACACAAGGCAAGTTGGTTTTATTGTGACTGTGCCTGGAATATGCATGCTTACCCCATAGTTTACTGTGTCTCTGCTCCATAACTCTATTTTCTGCAGACACCCTTTGCTATTTCTGTAAAATCCCACTGCTGCAAACAGGCTTGTTGTGCCTTGGAGGCACAAGGTTTTTCTGCCCCTACAAACCTTGTGTGTAACATCAGGACAAGGAAACCTGACGAGCATTCAAACTGTTCTCATGGACACAGAAAGCGAATTCATTGTAGTCTTTCAAGCACGGTTTCTTCCTACCCCTTTAGCTCATCCCAAACTAATTGCAACCTCTGTGTCCTAGCCAGTGGTCTCTGGTCCCTCGCTGTCTCTTTAACAGACTGTTGAAAGAGGCAGGAGCATCCTGTACTTTGGAATACATGAGTCTCTTACTTCTTCCACACTGGCTCCACTGTGTGGCCTCTACTAAATCTAAGATCTGGAATACCTGAGCGAACAGGGCAAAAGAAAAAGCAGACTAGTCTCTATTCAGGTATACAACAGAGGAAAGATGTGTCTTACAAAGTCAAGTTGTTGTCTCCAGTCTATAGTCACAAAACAGAAGGATGCCAGGAAAACAATCTTCTGATCACTGAAAGGTTTGTCCCAAAAGCTGGGACTGTTTGCGCTTTCCCTAGATACAGAGTTAACAGAAATAAAGCCCATCAATTCTTCCCTTACCAAACTGAGAAGAAGCAAAATTCTAATTTAGAGAGAAAGGATATTGGGGGAGGGGGAGCTAATCCTCCATGATCTTTAATTTTAAAATGAAGTGTGGATAAGTGAAAAAAAACCACTCTCCTCAGATACTAAAATATTCAGAAGTCTTTAAAAGCCTGAATCAAATTTTGCTCACTTCTGTAAAAATGCTATATTTTAATGGAAATATAGTTCTACATACAACATCATTTTGAGTGGTTGTTACTCTTTAGGGATGGATGCTGAAGTAGGTATGCCAGCAGTGAAAGATGTATTTTTTTCCCCTATAGAAATCGCAACAGAAGTACTGAACACCTCAGCAGCTGGATCAGGACACAATAAGCACTGTGTCTATGTTGCAAAAAGAGAGGATATCACCTTCCAATAATATTTACATAAAATCACTTTACTTCTTCAACTAGAAGCTAGATAAATAATACCAGAGATTTTCTACTGACATTTTTTAAGATTGATTTAATTAGCTTTAGCTATGATCACGCTCCTTTTGGATTTACTTTCTGTGAATATGCAAGTGATTGCATTTCACCTTCATGGAAAGTGGATTTCAAAGTTACACTCACAAGTAATTTCAAAAGCCAAATTTAAATGTAAGGTAAGAAGGCACTGAGATTGGAGTCTGTGCATGCACATCTAATCAGGGAACAGGACAAGTACCTTATGTCTTATCAGCACTGTCATGTAATCTAAACAGCATCGCTTCAATTTGTAAAGTTGTGGTCCATCAATAGAGTAATGTATTCAGCGATCGTTGTAGAATAGACTTGAATTACAGATAATTTGGAGAGAAATTGATCTGTTCAAAGGTGTTCTCTGAACATAAAGCTAAATTCTTTAGAAATAGTTAATCATAAGAATTATTCATTCATTTGAGGATGGAATATGGTTCTGCTAAAATCCAGGTATACTTCCCTGTGCAACATAAATATCTAAGAACATTGAGATAAATATCAGCTAGAAGGAAACCCCCTTGCATTTAACTGAAATAGAAGCTTGATATAAACACTTGTTTAAAACATATTCATATTTCATAATAAGACAAAACCTTAAATCTAGACTGATGTCTCAAATTTAGACAGGGGATTTCTGCAAATCCGAACATTAGTTCAGTGCCATAGTCGTTCCTATTTGGCATCAGACCAGGTCTTGTTTCTACTATTTTTGAAATCGCAGACAAAACCACAGGCAACTGGATCCCTCCTAGGAAAAAATTGGATAAGAAGCAAAAGAGTTTAATATTCTTCCATCCTTTAGTCCCAAAAAGAACATTATTTTTATTTCTGTTCTCCTCATTTTCACAGCACAATGGTTGTAATATTTAGAAAGAAAAAAGGAAGTATATGTTTTTACTACTCAGATATAGTATTATCCTAAATACTCAAAATATTTTAAATATATTGAAACTGTTAATAAAAAAGGCAAGTAGAGTAGCATCCTTTTCCTCGCTTTTCAATACAAAAAAATGACTGTTTCAAAGAAGGTGAGATTGGGAAAAATCCCTCATTAAACCAGTGACAGAGACGAATTGTGAGACAGAGTTGAAATGTAGCTAACAGGGACAAACTTGCCATTATCTCTTGAAATATTTTTCATTGTATTTTCTTCCCACATCCTAAACACTGTTTTTAATACAGTGTCCTAACACTGATTTTGCAACTATTTCTGATCAGTGTATTTTTTAGTTCTGCTAAATGAATAAAGTAGCTTCTATGAGTCTGAATGACTGAATAAATGGAATTCAGTCTGGAAAAGAGGTCTCTCAGGTCAGAGGGAGTGGGGAGGAGGGAAGATAGAAGTCTGCAAAATTACAGTGGCTTGGGCAGGGTGGATAGGGCTTGACTGCTCATTCTTTCTTCCAACAGAAAAAAAAAAAAAAACAAAATTCAGCATAGCAAAGAAAAGAAGAAATAAAATTCAAAGAAAACAAAATGTCCGACACCAGACACCTGGCCATCAGAACTTCTTGCCAAAGGATGCTGTGGGTGCAAAGTTTATGGATGGCTAAGGACAGGTTGGACAAACAAATGGTAAAGATATTCTCTGATGTTCACTGAATCCCCCAAAACCACATACAACTCAGGAAATTTCCTGAGCTGAAAATAGTGAAGCCTAGGAGAGGACTATTCTGTACTTCTTTTACCCTGTCCTCTATCCAGATACAAACTGGGCTACCTGTGCAGCCACTGAGTCAGTATGGGCCTGCTTTTTTTCTCATACAGGTACATAAATAACACTATGTCTATTAACAATGAGTGGCTTTAGTAATTACCTCCAAAGTTGTTTTTTTTTTAATTAATTAATGCAGATTTTAAAAAATCTAGATTTCAAGGTATTCATTTAGTTGTGAAATTATATTTAAAATTTTATGATCTGCAGAACTAAGCTCCAGAACTGTAAGAATTTATGTTGCTGCTATTTTTTTTAATGAATGAATATATGAATAAATAAATTAGTTGACATTAACAACTTCTTTAACCAACACACAGAGCAAATTTTACAAGAATAATTCTGTTCTTTAAACAGATTCTGAAGTTCAGATTTTAAAGGACTTATTTCCATTGATCCTTTTCTACAGAAGTTTTAATCCATACCACTTAGTACAAGCTATAAATATGCTGCTTGATATTGGAAATCGAAAAATTTACCTTCAAATAATCTCCAGTATTCTTAACATCTGAACTATTACCTTCAGTGAAGATATCCAAATGCAGATTAATAAAAAAAAAATACTTCACATTTTCTAAAGTTCATATATGAGAAAGGTTGACCCAAAATATCAAACCTAATTTTCCATTAATTGTCTGTGTTGGACCACATGGCCCATTCACATATGAAGGCCTATAGGGCACCTGAATGAGGAATGGTCCTTTCAACATCTCTCAGGTTGCTATCGTCCATACTCACTAATTTACTTTAAAAGCTGCTGACATCTATCTGCCTGGTATTTCCATTGTTGATCCTGAAGTACATTGAAATAAAGTTGCTTTGTTTTGCTTTCTGATTATTAAAGCCTCACTGAGACTATGGACCTGATTAACCTGTCAAGAAATGTTAAGCTGACATGATTATAAATAGCTTCAGACAAATGATGTAAACACTGAAGACTATTTAGCTCCATCCCCAAAATAGCAAATTTCCCCTGTGTAAATCAGAGCTAAATTTGTCAAGTGGTCAGATGCCTTCTGACCAAATCATGCCTTCCTTTTCTTGTTTTTTAAATGCACAGACTGCTCATACGTATGTATCTGCCATAGCACAATTTGCTGCACCTTTATGCATTGCACTCCTGGTTTGTGTTATAGTTTCAAATAATAAATTAAGATTTATACTATCCACTGGATATGTACTCATTTTGTAATACATATATATATTTCTAACCTTCTGGATTTTACAATTAAGCCAGTGTTATATTTTAAAAAAGTGCTCAAAACAGGAGTTGGACAATATTTAGTAACCTGAATCCCAAACCACTATCCTAAAAAACTGTACTCAGACAGTAATTCCACTAACTAGCCCTTCTGATACTTTTTAGCTTAGTAGGTAGGGTACTCATACAGAAAAATGTCTTTTTTTTTCCTGATGGGTTTCAGATCCCCATTTTCTTGTGCCTTACGCCATGATTTGGTAGGCAAGAGCACTATCAAGGCTGTTCCTCTGAAAGCTGATGCACTCTGAAGACCGGATGTTTGATGAGCAGAGAGAATAACTGTTTAAATCAAGGTTTGCAGTAGTTTCTTCTGAGAAGTTATGTGGGTTTCTGGTCTCTTTTCCCGTTGACATTTTAGCCTCATATTTCAAATCTGCCTAATATAAAATACACTGAAAGCCTTAAAGTCTAAAACCAGCATCTAGCTTACCTTTCCAGTCTTGATGCCCCATGCTGTGTTGTGCCTTTTTATCCTGATTAGTCTTGAACTACTTTCTAAATAATTAATCTTGAGGAAAAGAAATCATTTCAGAGGAAAAAAGAATGTGTTCTTCCACACATCGCTAGCCATGATGCTGTTCTCTAAGGTATGATGTGTCTGAAATCTCTGCGCTTTCCAAGGACGGTAAATTTGGAGCGCTGGTGGGTCCATTTCCCAGGAGCAGATGCACAAATCTTAAGTAAAAAGGGTCACTGTTGCTCATTCTGATGAGTCTACCAAAGTCTCCCCCATGTCTTCGTTTCTGTTTTTATCCCCTCTTACCTCAGAAACCCAGTTCTTGCAGGGGGAGGGAGCCCTGCTCTGCCTAGGACAGTAAGTGGTAGCTATCCACCCCTTCAGCAGACACCAGCCCCACATTGCCAGCAGGCACCTGCACCTCCCTGCAGCCCTCAGCATGATGATTGATCCACATTTCACCATACCACCAATACCTGGGTTTCCTACCAACTTTCTTCAGAAAGCTCTCTGCCCAAGGACAATTAGATGTCTCCTGCCCCCTGTCTGGAGCTTCTGTTGTAGTTAAGACCCAGCTGGGAGCTGAGCACCACATGGTCACTACATGACACCACACACGCGCACACACACACACACCCCTCTCAAACAGGAAGGATAAAAGGGAGAAAAGTACGAAATCCCATTATTTGAGATAAGGAGAATTCAGCACAACAAGGCAAAAGGAACAATAAACAACAGTAATAACAGTAACAGTAATGAAAAAAAATATATAAAGCAAGTGGTACAAAGACAAACCACATTAGCTCTAAACATCAATAGTAGTATAACTCTGGACTCTCTCCCAAAACCCACACCTAGCCCGGCCCTTCTGTCACAGGTATGAGATCAGCATAGTATCCGCTAGTTCGATCGTCTATCCCAGCTGTGACCCTACCAACATCTGATGAAAATAAACCCTATACTAGACAGAGACAGCTTCCTAACTGGGTTGTGGGTTGTGCAAGAGAAGCCAGTGACATTGTAGCTAACACATCAGTTGGCAGGACATGGGCCATATCAAAAGAGATCACTCTCTGAAGTGGCCTTTCTGAGACCTGCTGCATTGTGGCTGTTTGGCAACGTATCCACATGGCATATTGTGAGCAGATGCAAGCTGGCTTTAACATACACTGCAGACATTTGGCTGGTTTCAGCACTGTAGTGAGGCCATATCAGTAAGCCCTGATAAAGAGGCAAGTTATACTGTCTCTACACTGCGGGCTTACACCATTAGGATCAGGGATGGCTTGTATCACACCAACAGAGCATTCAGTTAAAGTTGACTGTTGTGTAATACATAACAATAAATACATATTGTACTAGGAAATACCACTCAGAAAGTTACTTTCTCTTAAACACAACCCAAAGGCATAAATCCATCTTTCCTTGGGCAATATATTCCATTGGTCAGCTGCTCTCTATCTTCAAGCTGAAATGCTAAAGCATAATTGTTCATATGAGCACACTTTCTCATTGATGACAACAGAATCTAACAGAAGTTACTACTGTGGTATGTTTTCAATACATTATGAAGAGAAATTAAGGCCCACATGTCACTTCTGAGTTTCACCAGTGAAAACTCATTAAAAGAATTACCTTGATTGAATTGTAAATGAAATGCAAAAAATATTAAAAAAAATCTATCTTTCAGCTGAATGCCATGTGTCTTATCGATAGATGTTATTTCCTAATTTTTTACAGGAAGAGTAACTGGAGATATTAGACAAGGGCCTCCATAGCCTGCTATAAAGCAAGTTAAATGTATTTAGGATTATATAACTTCTAAAGAGAATATAACATTATTTAGGCACTTCAGTTTCTTAGGCTGAGGCTGAATCATCTTCGATATTCCTAAACAAACAACTAATTACTAAGTGTTGTATAAATATTGGAACAGTCATATATGAAAAACAAATCAATATAACATCTGTGTTTTCCCTCTCATGAGGAGCTTAACTCTAAGAGCTATATTAAAATACCTTCAAGACCCCATCTTTGCAAGGGCAACTTATATGAACTGACATCTAGGTCAAAGCCAAAGGAACTATTTTACAAAGAAAACAAACCAGTCATTTCAGTCACTGAAGAAAAGTAGCAACAGGCCTAACTGTCTGGGCTAGATGGGGAACTGAAGGAAAATTGTATTATATTGTATCTCAAATTGCAATGTTAGGAAGGGGAAAGGTGCCACCTTGTTTGTGTCTGCACTGTTGGGACTGGGATGTGTGTGTCATGCTGCACATGCTGCACAAATGGCCTTACAGAAGAAGTGCTGTAAGGAGATCTAGGAAAGAAAACACAGAAGGTTTTTTTCCTCCCAAAAGTGCATTCTGCATGGACCAGGAAAATACCAGCTTAGACCTTGTGGGAAGTTCAGTCTCACAGAGGAAAAGCATAGTATTATTTCTGCTCACCCAAACTGATCACTATGTTTGATACACTGATCCAGATCTCCGGTTTGCATAAATCGGAGAAGGTCAGTCAGTGAAGATATATTGATTCACACAAGCTTATTTTTCAACCCAGTAGTATTTCAGACTCTACAACTATGATTTAAAATAGAGCACAATCTACGACAGATTCCTAAAAGAAAAAGGAGGCAATGAAGTACATTGAATCAGAGTAAAATGAAATATGTATAACCACATTATGGTATCCAAAAATAACAATTATTGCACTTGGGGTTACAGTTATTATTTTGCTCTTTTTCCTGTTTTTTTTATAACTTTGCAATGGTATAACAATAAGGTCGTTTGGGAGAGTCAGACTTGCAGAGAACACAGGTCTTTTCATGTCCCAGGCTAGAACACTACATATTTTGCCACAAAAACCTCATCTGCAAAATTTAATCTGAAGGGAGTAGAGCTAAGGCTTCTGAGTTTTTTCCTTTGGTGTCTCTTTATGTCAATAAAAATCTAGAACTATAAAAAATCTTAATGCTTCAAAATACCCACAGGTGTGTGTAATTAGTCCATTCTGTTTTAATATAATTTCTCTCCTGAGTTCCCACTTCTTGGCATTCAAGTTTAAGAAACACCAAGTTGAGGAATATGAGTTTCATTGAGAAAGCCATTTAAAATGCACCTATGAAATTATTGAGTACCAAAATATGGATCAGGCCAGGAGAAGCTGATTGAATAATAGTAGTGGAATTATTTATCATCTGGGAAGCAGAAGTTGTCAATTTTCCTCAAACCATATTGTCTGCTTGTGACTTTGTAATACATTTGACTGAAAAATGTAATCATTAAGTTGTTAAAAATGTAGTTCAACTAAAATATGTCTAGTTCATAGAAGGAGTCTGTGGATATTCAGTAAAATATTCAATTAGTCTGAGATAGCTTTTATCTGTTATATTGAACTTGTATAGAAACTCACACTGCAAGCAATTGAAAGATTTCATATTGTCAGAGTTTGAATTCATGAAAGCGAAATGGAATAGGGCACACTAAACTAAGCAAGAAATTGTATCAGGCCAAAGCCCTGCAGGTAGCACTATGAAAGGTGAAGATAAAGATGATCTAATGAAAGAAACTGTAGTGCAAAGCAATAAAGTGAATGGTATCAAACTGAGATACCTGATGGTATTTATTCAAGAACTAAGGGAAAGATCTCATATGTGGAACTGTTGAACTTCTAACCGCAGCATGTAACTTATAACTTAAATCACCAGAAGGATCAAAGCAGCAACAGTGATAACAATTTTTAGAAAAACCTTTAGATGTGATCCTGGAAACTACAAGCCAACCTGACAGCTAAGCTAGATAAACAAAAGATAGATAAGACCTATTCAGTCTTAAAGTTTTGAAGAGAACTACTATCTCATAGGACATCTTTGAAGGAACCAAGAACATAAATTTTGTTGGTAAAACTACTTGGATAGTCATGAAATTATCTGCGAGGACCCTCACGAAACTATTCAAGAGATGTAGCTGCCATTGTATCAGGGCTATGGTGGATCTAACATAGAAGGAGAAATGGAATAACTCATTTCATAGTGCAGGCAAATCTACCAAGGTATCCATGAGGACACTACTTCTGGGTATAGCAAGGTGCAGATACTGATGATGAGACCCACTTATTTGGGGCAGTGAAAACTGAAGCATTTTGCAAAGTGCATTAATAATATTGAGGATCTAATGATAGATGGCAGATGAAATTCACAGTTGCTGTATGTGGAGTCATGAACAAGGGGGAAAAGTCTCCTCAGGCTACATACACGTTGTTGGACTCTTATTTAACCACTGCTAGTCAGTAAAAGGCTTTATGAGACACCACAGATAGCTCCCTGAACATGTCGGCTCAGCAGTGATTAGAAAGGTAAAAAGAAGAGCAGGATTGTTGGGGAAGGAATGGAGAATAAAGCAGAGGACATCAGTATCTCACTCTACACATCCATGGTCTGGCCACCCTCTGAGTAATGCATGCAGTTATAGTCATCCAGTTTCAAAAGGAGTCTAATAAAAAAGAAAGATAAGAGGAATGGTGCCAAAAATGATCTTAGGAAAAAGCAGCTTCTGTCCAAAGAGATATAACACAGACTAAGACTCAGATTGGAAAAGCAACAACTGAGGTGGGGAAGGCGTGTGATGATACATAGTCACGAAGGGAATTAAAAGGAATGACTGGAGAGTGATGATTCATTATTTCTTATGGTCATATTTGGCCCAGTGATTGTTCACTGAAATTATTGTGCAGCAAGAGAATAAGGGAACAAAAAGGATGGAAAGAATGCTAGGGGCACTATTACTCGGTCTTGTCCCAGGTTTTATTCTTTTTCCCTGATGGAGCTAGGCTTTCAGGGTAGAGTCATCGTTGGTGTGATCCAAGCAGGCAGAACTTATGGCCTTGTGTTCGATGTGCCTGAGCAATTCAGAAAAGTAACTGGATGTAACAGCATGTAAATCTGCATTCAGAAAAGACTGGAATTAAACAGGTTAAATTGTATTGCAGCTTTCATTTTTAAACAAAATCCTTTCCCCATCACAGAATTATTTATTCAACAGTACAATTTGTTACACTGCTTTTTTCCTATATTGTGCATGTGAATGTAATTTTCATTGTCAATGCATTTCTAATGTAATTTTTCTAATGAATATTATTGTGTATTTGATTAATAATATTTTGTCATCTGTCTTAAGAGTTATGTTAAGATCATTAAAATACCAAGATGGAAAACTACAATTGGACTGTCTTGTTCCTTTTGTGCTGAAAATGAAATACCCATTGCATCACATAATATTTTTTTTAAAAAAATTACTGTTACTTTATATTCCCACTGTACTACAACTGCAATCTTGAATTGTATTAGTTCAGTTAATGTCATGAATTCTTCAAGCTCTAAATTATGGTCACATTTTGCGTTTATATCGCATTGCTCTCTGCCAAAAAACTCCTTTAACATGACCCAAAACTATTTGTATCACTAAAAAGATTCACTATTGGACTACATATCCTAAGAAGAGTTAATGTTTAAACTCAATATCTTCGATGACGTGCCAAAAAGCCTCTTTTAGATATCACTGTGTGGTGATCACAGTGCCTCCAACCGAAAACATTGGCCTCAGTCAGTAACACCAAGGGGTTCCAAAGATGTTAATGTGAACTCTCAATACGTAAGAACAAAGGAATTCAATTGCTTCAGTAGATGCAATCATATACCTACTGCTGGGCTGCATGCATGTAATGCTCCCTTTGCATTACAGCACGTTTTCAGACTAACCTAAGTCTATTCCCCTTCAGTTTAAAGTTGTTACTCTTGTCCTATCACTATATGCCCTTTCCAAAAGCCGCTCTCCAGCTTTCCTGTAGGCTCCCTTTTGGTATTGGAAGGCTACTATAAGGTCTCCCCAGAGCCTTCTCTTCTCCAGGCTGAACAACCCCAACTCTTTCAACCTGTCTTCGCAGGGGAGGTGTTCCATCCCCCTGCTCAACTTCATGGCTCTCCT
This sequence comes from Merops nubicus, assembly GCF_000691845.1. Classification (NCBI taxonomy): domain Eukaryota; kingdom Metazoa; phylum Chordata; class Aves; order Coraciiformes; family Meropidae; genus Merops; species Merops nubicus. The sequence goes on from NW_008610215.1 coordinate 109,997, forward strand.
GTGCACTCACTCCAACAAGTCCATAACCTTCTTCTGTTGGGAGACCCAAAGCTAGATACAGTACTCCAGGTGGAGTCTCACCAGAGTGGAGTAGAGGGTGAGAAACACCTCCCTGCACCTACTGCTTACACTTACTTTGATGCAGCTCAGGATTTAATACTAGAAACATGCTTTCATGATTCCATGAACTGGAACATAGCAAGATAACAGTTCAGTGACACTACATATGAATTTATGTAAGAAGTTTGTACTTAAGGCAGTAGTTAAATTAATGTTAGATGAAAAGTTAAACTGCACAGTTTTACATCCAAACTATATCATGCATCCAACTAAAAACTGGAAGTGTGAGGAAAACCATGATGGGATGGCAGATCTGCATTACTTTCATAAACATAAGTGGTGTTGCTATTCTGTTAATCTCTGCAAGGAGCCACACAGCCTGATTCATGGTTTTGCCTTGAGTGTGGTAACAGAATTCCTAATGCAACTGAAACTGCAAGTGGAAAATATTTTCCACATTTTTGAAATAAGATAGAACAATGCAGTTAACATTTCTCTAAATGCCTCAGTAGGACTCCTGCTGTAGGACACTACAATCTGGTCACGTTGTTCCTTTTGACCGGTGTCTCTTAATTAAATGCTAATAATAATGGCCAAAGCAAGTAACAGTAGAATTTATTCATTACCAGACAAAAGCATAACTAGAGGTGTTGTGCCTGATAGCATGTAATACATGGGCTCAGCTTTTCTCAGTTTTGTTTCCTTCTGTTGTTTTCAGTCTTAAAGAATAACAAAATCCAATAATGTGTTCTTCCTTCTTAGCACTTTCACTGTAGGTAAAGAACAATTTCTGAATAACATTTCCAAGTCAACCTGCCTCAGAAGAGAAAGAAATAAAAAGTCTTGAATCGATAAGGTTATAAATGTAAATTTAATCCATTCTTAATGGGCCATGGATGTGGTTCAACCAAGTTTCCCTGCCAGCAATTTTCTGCTGTTCCTTTGGAAAAGAAAAGTAATTAATGAAACAAGTTGAAGCTTGTTGTGTAATCCTCTCTTGAAAGCTGTATTCATACATTTTTCAATAAGAATCAGCAGCTGATTAAAAATGTACCTGTCTGAATGCTTAGAGCTGTTGGAACAAAACCTGTTGCTTGATATGAGGTTTATTAATACTGCATTAGACTTTCTTTTTTTTTCTTTTCTGTTCATGGTAGAATGTGATTTTCTTTCAGCAAAGACATCCTTGGATGAACTAAAGTTCATTAAGCAGCAAATGTATATCAGTGAAATCTATTAAATGGGATTACAGTCAGAGAGTTTATATCTAGTTTGAATCCAAGTTTTCAGAGAATAGAAATCTCTCTCCTGGGAAACATGGACATGAAATCTTTTGAAAACAAGAAAATAACAAGAAGCCAAAGACACAACTTCACTAGCAGGTGAATTAGTTGGGAAGTCACAGTAGTTTTATACATGCACCCCACCTCTGCTGCCCAAGTGGCTCACTCTCCCCTCCCAGGCTGCTCACAGCCCTGTGGAAAGTAGGGCCCCACCACCTGCTCCACTCCTGGCGAGGCGAAGACACACTTAGAAATGCAGGCAAGCACTGAGCACAAAGTCAAGAACTGTGCTGCTAATGTTTCCATTACTCCTTCTGCTGCCTGGTTGACCCAGGCCCTGGAATTCCCCACTGTCCTGACATAATTAAAAGAGAAGAACTTGGATTTTGTGTAAGAAAAGTGACTGTCTACCCACAGGAGACAAGCGTAGCCCCTCAGTTCAAAACAAACAGATCACCAACAACTCTGAGCCATATCTTTAAGCCTTAGACTATAAGAAGAATTTAATATATTCAGGATCTGAGTTCCTGTATATTTCTAATCTAATATTGTACCTAAGCCCCTCTAGAGCCACAGAATTCTGCTAGTGGTTCCACTGTGAGACTGAGCTATACACATCTTGCTTGTTTGTTAAATGATAAGAAATACAACTCCAGCAAAAGAGAGGTGATTTTAGTTAAGTTTTCCCTTCAACTCCACTGCCTTGAAAATCCTTAAAAGGAGAAGACTACTGGTGGCAGAGCTATGACAGTAAGATTTTAAAAGGACAGAAGTGCTAAACCGGGTTGAGAATTGATACATGTGACTCAAGCTGGCTTTTTTCCACCTTTGCTGTTGCTAGGAGGTACTTCCTTCCAGCACCTTGTCAAAGCCTCCTGCAAGATTCTTCCCTCTGATCCATTCAGCTTCCTTCTCAGAAGGGTTCAGTTCTTGATTTCCACTGTGCACTGTTTCATTTTACATGAAAGACCTGATGGGGGAAAAAAAAAAGTCAGAAATCTGTTCCAAAGAGCTTGTAGCTGCTGCTCATCTGTGAAGGTTCATATATTCCAGGTCATCATTAAATCTTGTACTGAGAGTCTCTGGAAACTTGAAAAAGCCAAAAAATCAGCAGGGATTTCTTGCCCCTAACCACTGTTTCCCAGCATCTGCTCAGTCTGCAGTAGTATTCATTTTCTGCCTCCTTCCCATGGCTAAACATAAGTGTCATGGATACACAAACCTCTTTGTCAATGCTGTAATAAGCAGTAGCACAACATTGACAAGGAGAGGTGTAGAATTGATTTAGGGCTTGGGTTTGCAGCTGCTCAAATTTGGAATTACCATTGCCTTCAACAGGAATTCTCAAAAGGGAGTGGCTGCAAAATTAGGCCCAAAGAAAGCAGTAGCATATAGACAGCTCACCCATCCAGCCAGCCTCTCCCTCCTCTCTGTGACCTGACCTGACCCAGATCAGGGGATCCAGGCAGAAAAACAAATGTTAGCTGGAAAGTGGTTGACGAGATGGAATTTGTCAGCCATCTCTCTGTGCCACCAGCATTGCCACGGTCTGTAAGAGCAGAAACAAAGACGGGGAAGAGACAGCTAGATGAAATAATAATGAAATAAAGTTTAATTCCAGCTTTGGTAATTATAAGAAATTAGAAATTTAGTTCATGTCTTTTTTTCTCTCCCTCAGTTCCAGTCATTTCTCCTACTTACCTTATTGTGCAGCTGTGCTTTATAGCCTAGTTTAGAGCAAAAGTTAAGATTCTGGAACGCACAATTTTGAAAGGGTATCAAATATAAAACTAATTGGCAAAAATGGATGGTCTTTGACACCATTTCCCACAACATTCTCTTGGAGAAAGTGGTCTGTCGTGCCTTGACAGACATATCCTTTTCTGGGTAAAAAACTGGCAGGATAGCCAGGCCCAAAGAGTGGTGCTTTATGAAGTTGAATCCAGTTGGTGGCCAGTCGCAATTGGTGTTCTCCAGGGCTCAGTATTTGAGCCAGTTCTCTTTAATATCTTTATCAATGATCTGGATGAGGGGACCGAGGGCACCCTCAGTAAGTTTGCAGGTGACACCAAGTTAGGCAGCAGTATTGATCTGCTTGAGGGGAGGAAGACTTTACAGAGACACCTGGATAGGTTCAATTGATGGTCTTGAGTATGGTATAAGCTTCAACAAAACTAAGTGGCTGGAAAGCTGCCAGGTGGAAAAAGACCTGGAAATGTTGTTTGACTGCTGGCTAAATATGAGCCAGCAGTGTGCCCAGATGGCCAAGAAAGCCAACAGCATCCTGGCTTGTAGCAGAAATAGTGTAGCCAGCAGGACTAGGGAAGGGCTTTTCCCTCTGTACTGGTTACTGGTGAGGCTGCACCTCAAATACTGCATTCAGTTTTGGGACCCTCGCTACAAGACGAACTTTGAAGTTTTGGAGCATGTCCGAAGAAGGGCAATAAAGCTGGCAAAGGGTCTAGAGATCAAGTCTTATGAGGAGTGACTGAGGGAATTGGGGTTATCTAGCCTGGAGAAAAGGAGGCTGAGGGGAGACGTTATGGCTCCCTACAACTACCTGAAAGGAGGCTGAAGCAAGGTGGCTGCTGGTCATTTCTGCCAAGTAACAAGTAATAGGAGAAGAGGAAATGGCCTCAAGTAGTACCAGGAGAGGTTTAGATTGGATATTAGGAAAAAATTCTTTGCCAAAATGTTTTTCAAGCACTAGAATAGGCTACCCAGGGAAGTGGTGGAGTCACCATCCCTGGAGGTGTTTAGAAGACATAGAGATGTGGTGCTCAGGGACATGGTGTATCAGTGGATTGGGCGGTGTTAGGTTACTAGTTGGACTTGGTAATTTTAAAGGTCTTTTCCAGCCTAAACAATTCTATGAGTCTATGAAATGCACCAAGCATTCACACAGAGATGTCCTATTAATACCTTTATCCATGTATTGCACACATGCCGTGCTAATTCCACAGCTTGGACACATAAAGGTTCATGCAAGAAAAAGCACCAGATTTTTGCTTTTTTAGCACTAGATTTTTTGCTTTGTTCAGATTCTGAATTGAGTATCAATCCACTGTTAATACCAGTAACTGATAGGACTGTCAGAATTCACACAAATCATTGAGGTGTCTACTCTAGACCACTTAATGCAGAGTTATGATTTTGCCAGTATGACCAGTGTTAAGACAACTCATTAGCACCACCTGGTGATAGGGGAGTTTATATTTAACAAGAGTGTACATGGAATTGGGCTGCTCAGTTACGTGACACAAGTAATCTTCAAGTATCAGCAGAAGAAAATAAAATTATTACAGTGTGAAAAAATCCTGGGTTATAGCAACAAGACAGATATAGTAACGATAAATTAAAGAGATGATTGGAAAATACAGCATATTTAATCTAATTTTCTAACTGTATGTGCTTCTAACTAGTTGGTTTACAGTAATTTTTTTTGTCATATATTTTTGTAATCAAATTCCAGCTTATCAATGGTTAATAAACTGTAATTCCTTCATATCTGCCTCAGCTGTGCTGTGAACTGATCACTTCAGAGATTGAGTCTGTTGAGAATTGAGCAGATTGTTTAGTTTAAGTTCCCTGACAGATGACCTAAAATTTCTTTTTTAATAAATAAACTACTTCTATTTCTGTCCAGAATTAATTTATTTTTCTTATGAACTAAACTTGACTTTCTGGTTAACTGATGCTTGCTCACAGGCTTAACTTCCTTTCACAAACATTCATACAAGTAATTTTATGAAAGTTCTTCAAAAGAAAAAAAAAATTTATATCAAAGAATGGTCAAAGTGGAGATTTCTTTAGAAGCTTTTCAACTAACCACAAGTAACATTCTTACTGCACCCAAATTTCAATCCCCTCTGCACTCAGCTGGAGCCTTTCCATGGAATTCAGGTAACATTAAACTGTATTATATGAGCCTAGTTCCAGTGAACACTATAAAAACTCAGGAGATCATGCATATTTTTCTTGGGGTCTTTCATCTAAATCTTTATGTCCTCAGTCCTCCTAGGTTTTCACATGCTGACCTTAATTGTCTGTGGGTAGCAGCTCACCTCTCAGGCAGCTCTTCCTCCTTTGCACTGGATACTTCCATATTCAGATATTAGAATCTGAATTTTCTCAGTTGCACCCACTCTAGCAGAGCTGGCTCCCTCACCCTAATCATGGAGGAGGAGAAGTGAGGAGCCACCAGGAAGGTGTCTACCATTGCCTCCCTGGTGTCCAGTTGCACCTCTCCAGCACTTCATTTCCACACTGCCTCCAGGCTCTCATACCTCCTCTCCTGCCTGCAGATTCACCCCAACCCTGTGAAATGATTCCACAGTATTTTTTTTCCTGCTCTAAGCCATGGCAGAAGCTGTGTGCAAAGCAAACGTGTGGAGTCTGCCTGTGGTTCCAGTTCCATGCCTGTCTCTGGCCCCAGAGCTGTAGCCACCCCACTCTGACACAGGCAGTGGCTGGCATTTGACTGTAAATGCACGTGTCCCTTCCTTTGTCTGGGTGACAGCAAAGGTGCTGGGCAGACCTTTATACTTATTATACTTTACTTTTTTTGCCTTTTTTTGCGGATTAACTTCTCACCTGAATTGTGATCAGTGATAGCTGCCATCCTGTACAACACAGCAAGGACTTCATCTCATCCAACTAAATTATGTACATCAACGTATTTTTAACAATCATCTACTTCCCATTAAATATTCAGAAAGGTGTAAATCTGAAAGGAATTAATAAAAACAACAAAGCACTGTAATTCTAGGCCTTAATATGTCTGTTTAATTACACAAAAGATGCAAGATGACTGTTTTACTGTTAAAACTTAATTATTTACACTTATTTAGACAGGCTAACTGTAATTCAATTATGTCTGTTTTGAAATACATCTTTTTTTCCTTAGCAGACCTTAATTAAATTTAATGCTATGTTTTAATTTAAAACTGCTTTAATGTAATAGAAAAGAAGTTGACATGACAAATAAAAGGCTAATGTGCAGAAATGATTAATTTGCACATAAATCAGTTAATCTTTTTGAATGGAACTCCTTTAAATAATGCCTTTCATTTATCAGCTGTACTTCTGCTCTTTATACTTCTGTTGTTAAGGAACCAGCATTTTCCCAGTGACTCACCAATACTGGCAGGAAGCACATGCTAAGTGTGTTTTGTGACTCATTTCAATTTGCTCTTTAGTGCATTTGCAGTTTGCTCATTAGCATCAGCATTGGTGGCTAATGGATACTCAGTAGGAAGTCATTATTTCATGAATGTTTCAAAGAGCAACAGAAGTGAAGGCGAGGAAGGATTTCACTGGTGGCAAAGCAGGCATGTGGCCGGATGGCAGGCCAGGACCCAGGGGTCATCAGGACCAGGCAGCAGCTGAGCACCACTGCCTCCCATACCAGGAGCACCACCACAACCAGCCTCTGCTGCAGCACCTATGCTCCCCACCCCTCGCAACCACACAGCTCATATGCATCAGCAGCAGAGAAATGGGAATTATCTCTAGGCTGAAAGCACATGATATCTTTATACACCGATCATTGTTAGTGCTCCACTATTGAGGCTTCTGAATACCACAGTTGTTATAAACCTGAATGTAGAACAGATTTAGCAAAGTAGTTTTGCTGTACTTCGCTTTGCTCATTTTTTTCTTAGTTTTTCCTCTTCTGTTTTTCTTTCTCTTTTTTTTTTTAAAGGAAAACACTGGAAGAGATGCTGCTTTTTGTGTTACCCATTCAACACAGAAATCACTCACTATCTTTCCCCCAGGTCTTCTGGTTCTGTCGGTAATAAAAAAGAGGGAAAAAAATCATTATCTTCCCCCATACACCAAAAAAAAAAAAAAAAAAAGCCTGAAATTTGTGGTTCTTTCTTTGTCAAAAATTCCCATTATGTTGGTTAGATGAACTGGTCATAGTGTTCAGCTATGAATGAGTCAGGTTTCTGACAGGTACTATCTCTTGGAAAGCCTATTAAAGGTAAGCACCTTCTCTCTGTGCTTGCCTTCATCTGAAGTCACGAATGGTAGCCACAGTCTGTTTGCATGAGCTGGACTGATCTTATGTGCAAGACAATTTCCCTGACTCAGAACCCTTCATCAGGGCATTCCAGTGACACAAATACATGTCTGTAGTCTCAGGGTCTTGCAGAGCATGCAATGCCTGCAAAATACATGTAAAACTTGTAACAAAGAGCATAAGAGGAAGCTTGAAGACAGGTGGGAGCAAGGCAAGCTCGGGAAAACCCTGATGTGCCCCTCAGTGCATACAGCCATACAATACACAACTGGGTCAGCAAATTTTCAGGCATTCTCAAGAAATGCAGATGTTTACACTATTGTTATTATTATTCATTTTGTCATACCATGAACAGTAACAAAGTCAGTATTCTGGTCAAGGTGCACTGTGACCTTTTTTATGCTCACATAAGATTTTCCTAGCCTCAGGTTCTTTCCTCAGCTTTAAAAACAATGTTGTCTCCAAACAGAGCAAAAAGGAGTGCATTATACTATGTAGCAGTAGAAAAAAAAAACTACTGAAGTCCAAAGGCAAAATATGGGCCAAGTGCATAAAAGGTACATATACAAGAATTCATGTCCTGAATACTCCACAGTTTAATAGACAGTATCGATACTGGTTCCAAAACAGTTGAACAATCACAGAAAAACAAAACAAAACAAAAAATAGATGCTGCAACAATTGGTAAGAAACATTCAGGTACCATTGATAAAGTTGAAATGCTCCATATCCTGTTTGATTAATTCCTTACACATACACATAAACAAAAGGATCCTTTTGACCATATGGATAGTGTAATTGACCTGGTAGAGAACTGGAAACACAAGACGAATGGGAATATGAGAGCACAAAGAATATTCAAACTAGTATCATGACCTGATATCATTTACTCTGAAGTACTTAAAGAACAAAATGAATTTATTATTAAACTGTTGGATACTACTATGAAGTCATGGACAACAAATGGCATACCAAAGACTGGAGATGAATGATTACAGTGTCTCTTCTTATGGGAAAGGGCAAATTCAGGGTAATAAGAACAGTCAGTCTAACCTGGGTAAGGCAAGATGTACTGGAAACTCTGGAAGCTCAAAGAAAGTGACAAGATAATGAAATGGCCAACATGGATATCTCAAGAATGGGTTGTATCAACCTGATACTTTCTTGACAGGGTAATTAGCCAGTATGCCAGTTACGATAAGCTGTAACTCTACTGCAATAAAGACTGGACATCATGCCAAGTGACATAGAAATAACCTGGGGAGATACTGGCTAGACAGAAATCACTGTGAAGGAGCACAGCTTCTCGTAAGTCAAGCTCATAGAACATGTGTCAGTAAAATGTTATGAAACTGGAAGGGCAGATCAAGTAGCATCCTAGAGGAGACCATTATAAATCACCTATTAAACAATCTTTTCAGTTAGATGTTGAAACAGAAGCTGTTTATGCAATTAAATATATAAAATGTGCACATGAAAGCAACTTGGGAGGGCCTGAGTGTATTTTTGTGGACAAGACTGGTATTTAAATTGCCCCTCACATCTGGACAATACGTATGTCCTCTGTGAAACCAACAATGGAAGTGAGTGAAAGAAACTTAATGACAAAGTTGAGTGCCAGTGTGAAAAACAGGGAATAAACCTAAAAGGGAGGTGTATGTTATATATATGTGTTCTTTATATATATGTATACGTTACTGCAAGGATAGAAAGCAATTGGAACTAAGTTGTCTTCAGAGACTGAAAAAAAACCCTTGTTTTCGTATACCTAATAGAAATGCCATAAGATTGATCAGTTAGTAGAAACCAAGTAGGACATTCACATATTGTCCCTTTCGCAGGATCTAAACACAGAAGAAACTCAGAGAATAAGCATAGCTTTAGCACACTGTCAGCTATATTTTTCTCTCTCCTCACTTCAGTATCATGGGTTATGTTACAACACACTCTCCACAAACATTTTTACCCCCTCACCCTGCTTTGTAACGTTCAGCATTGCCCACGTGTCACTGCAGCCCATATCCAAAGCAAAAGCATGGGGTCAATCTGTGAAGCTTTGGAAACAGTTCATCTGGGACCAAGGTTTTCTCCTAAAATGTGCTCCAGTCAGACTGCCAGATCATAGTTTTCTTCATAGTGACAGCATCCTGTAAGCTCATCTCCCTCAGGCTGCATTTCCAGAACAGGGGTCAAAACATATTTCAGCTGCAAGCAAATGCCAATGGTCTAGAAAGGAAGATTGCTCTCTTACTAGACAGCAGGGTCAACATCAACAGCAGCATTCTATAGCTATGGAAAATGAAAAAAGATTTGCTTGGAAAGGGAATCAATTATTCATTTGACAATTTAATCTGCTCTTCTTCTTAATCTTCCAAGCCTTTGTAGGAATTACTACACTCTTGTCCTAATAGCTACAACAGATCTATAGCTAATTACTGAAGCCAACATGGTGCTTTTCCTCATGCCATTCAACCAATCTTCAACATAGTCGATGTACCATGTTTCAAAACCATCATAATGCTTATCTTGTTTCAGAAGGCTATGCTTATCACATAAGAACTAGGCTAAGAATGAGACAGGAGGAATTCTCGACACCCTCTTCAGAGTGCTGTGTTGGACCCTATTCACACTACTGGAGTCCTGTTATCTCATTCTGACAGCTAATACACATAGGAGGAATCACAGAATCATTTTGTTTGGAAAAGACCTCCAAGATCATCAAGTCCTAACATCAACCTAACACTGCCATGTCCATTGCTCAACCATCCCCCCAAGCATTTCATCTATGTGACTTCTAAACACATCCAGGGATGGTGACTCCACCACTTCCCTGGGCAGACTGTTGATAACCCTTTCAGTGAAGAGATTTTTTCTAATATCTAATCTAAACCACCCCTGGAGCAATTTCAGACCACTTCCTCTTCTCCTATGTACTTGTTAGTTGAGAAAAGAGACCAGCACCCACCTTTCTATGATCTCCTTTCAGGCAGTTGTAGAGAGCAATAAGGTCTCACCTGAGCTTCCTGTTCTTCGAACTAAGTAGTCCCTGTTCCCTCAGCCGCTCCTCATAAGACTTGTGCTCCAGACTCTTCACTACCTTCAACGCTCTTCTTTGGACATGCTCCATCATCTCAGTGTCTTTCTTGTATTGAGGTGCCCAAAACTGAATGCAGTACTTGAGGTTCAGCCTCACCAGTGCTGAGTACAGGGGAATGATCACTTCCCTACTCCTGCTGGCCACACTATTTCTTTATTTCTGATACAAGCCAGGATGCTGTTGGCCTTTTGACACCTGGGCACATTTCAGGGTCATATTTAGCTGTCTGTCAATCAGTACCTCCAGGTCCCTTTCATGCCAGGCAGCTTTCCAACCACTCTTCCCTAAGCCTGTAACGTTTCAGTGCGTTGTTGTGGCCCAAGTGCAGGATTTGGCACTTGGCCTTGTTGAACCTCACACAATTGGCCTTGGCCCATCAATCAAACCTATCCATGTCCCTCTGTAGAGCTTTTCCACATTCAAGTAGATCAACATTTCCACCCAACTTGGTGTCACCTGCAAACTTACTGCGCGTGCCTTTGATCCCCTTGTCCAGATCACTGATAAAGATATTAAACAGAACTGGTCCCAATACTGAGCCCTGGGTAACACCACTTGTGACTGGCCACCAGCTGGGTTTGGCATCATTCACCACAACTCTTTTGATCTGTCCATCCAGTCAGCATATTACCCGGAAGAGTGTATGTCTGTCTGAGCCATTAGCAGCCAGTTTTTTAATGACAATTCCATGGGAAGCAGTGTCAAGGGCTTTCCTGAAGTTCAGGTAAACACCATCCAGAGTCTTTCCCTCATCCACTAAGTGTGTCACTTTGTCATGGAATGAGATCAAGTTCTTCAGGCAAGACCTGTCTTTCATAAACCCACCTTGATGGGGCCTGATCACCTCGTTTCCCGTATGTGGTGCGTAATCATGTACCAAATGAGTGGAAAATACAGAAGTTTGATAGTGGGATGCAGTGCTAATTGTTAAAATCCTAAACTTCTAGGTTTTCTCTTCAGAATGTTCATCTTAAATCCCTTTTTAAGTGGCTACTTAAAACCTTATTTTTTTTTTTATATACACGAAAGAATTTAGCATTACTCACCTTTTTTTCTATCACTAGTAATGAGAACATAATGGACTGTTCCATATCCATGTGTATTAAAGCGTAAGCTGCTCCCTCTGAATCTGCTGCAGTGAAACGACATTTCTGGAAGTACTATGTATATGGCATTCAGTGTAAAACTGTCCACTGCAGGTGCAGAAAGAAAAAAAAGAAAGTAGTGTTTTTCTTTTTCCTCTGGGCTGACTCATCTCTTTCGTCATTCCTTTCATTACTAATTTATCACACAATGTCATGTTCTTGTGGTATTGATTTGAATCAGGGTTAGCATGGACAGGTGCTGTTTAAACATTCCCTGCCCACACACAGCTCCTCCAATAAGTGCTGATTTTTATCTGAAGCAACCCTCTGCTTCTGCAGCTCAGGCCAAACTCTGGAGTAGAAATCATCAAAGACACTTAAGTGTATTGCAGTTTGGTGATTTTTTTTTTTTTTTTTTAAAGTAGGGATTAATAGAGATTGGAGGGCCCTATGAAGAATGGTCCATTTTCTAGGGTGTCAGTCAAAGACTGTCATTAAACTCCTTCCTCTGCCACCTGCTTTTCAGGGGACCTTGTAAATGTCACAGTGGCAAAACTATCAGAAGTAGTTTGATACTTAGCACCCACATTGCTAATCCTTTTCTGTGCTCTTTGAAGCTGATGGATGGATAGACATTTTCAGAATGCAGATAATCTCATCCTAAAGAAAATGTCTAGAATGGACTGACAAATCCCACCCTCAAAAAGCCTATTTAGCTCTACTGTCTACATCCCCTAGAGAGTGTCTCAGATATGTCTAGAGCATAAGTATCTAAAGCTAGGTATGCTCAGTCCCATCCTTTGTGCCTGCCTTCTTCTTCTAATCAATAAGGTATAACACATAATTTAGATAAGAGAAAATAATATTTTCCTTCTATAATATATAAAATCATATTTTCATATGCATTTACTATGAGACAAACATGCTCCAGACTGTGGAGCACTGTCCTAGGCACTGTCAGAGACCTAGCCAGGACTGCGTGTTACTAGTTGTGGATCCAGCCATGTCTTCAGATTGCAGAAGACAATCCCCTCCCATCAGGATTGTGCTTCATGAAGGGATTTGCTGCAGATATAACAGCTCACAAGAGTTGTGTGGATCAACTCGTTATCCTTGGTTTTCTCCTGTCCCAACACGTCAGTGTGGTTTCTGGCCCAGACCTGGCTGCTGACTGCCAGCCTGAGCATGGGCAGAGCTGGCCTGAGAGTCAGCAGAGTGGAAATACTCTCCAACAGGCTTAATCCAAGCTCCTTGTAACTTCCACAAAGAGGAAGGGGGAGGGCAAGGCAATATTTTACTGCCTGTCCTCCAAGAAAGGAACTCCTTGTAGAGACAAAACTATTCATTTAACATGCACCACTGCTTAAATGATGATTTGAACATCAGCTTCTTTTTCTGCTATTGAAAAGCCTGAACCCCAAAACTTATATAAATGGAAAATATTTGTGCTGATATAAATAAGCTTTGTATCAGTCCCTATTTCACGCATTTTTTATCTGAAAGGGAAATGAGACAAATATTTCTTGGAAGAATATTTTAGCATCCTGAATACGTGAAAGACAGCTGAAGTATACAAGTTTACATTTTGAAGAAATCTTCATAAAAACACAGAACAACCTAAAAAGCTATGGAAAAGAAGTGAAAACAGAATAAAAGTAGGAAGACTTGCAGAAAGTTCTGCAAAAAGCAGTGATCATTTTGCCACAGATTTTATTATTTGTATTTCATCCTTGGTTAAATCCAAGTGACAAGTGAATTGCCTCATGCTTTTAATAGCCATTTCTTTAAAATTCTGAAAAGGTTTTAGCAGGTTAAAAAGCTGCTTTCGATTTATGTGAACTGCTCTCTTGTTTTACTTTAATAATGGCCTGCTGTCTTACCTTAGCATGTGTTACAGAGTAGTCTGCTTAAGATGAACACGCTTTACTTTAAGCTCTCACTCCCCCTCTTTTCTCTGCTTACCACTGATCAGGAGCTCTATATTTTCAAATGTGGATTCTGTGTTTCAAGACCAGATCTAGGCTTCTGGGATGCACAAAATTAGAGCTGTGATTCTTCTACTTTGTGTCTTGAAAAGTCATTGAAAGGTGTCCACAGTTAAAACTTACTTTGACACCAAAAAATCTGAAAACATTTCTTGAACGGTAGTATTTAGAACATACATTGTGGACTATGTTAATCAGCTGTCTGTGAATCTGATAAGGGCAGTTGAGATGTCCCATTGTGCTAAGCAGCGGCAGTCTTTGAAATTCAGTGACTGAAATTTCACTGCTACATTAGCAGCAAAGCCTCCCTCTTCCAGCACCTGCAGGACAGCCCGTTAAAAGCACAGGAATGCACCACCCCTCTTCTATGCAAATGCATCAAACTATAGACACTTACTGTTCACCATAGATATTTATGATGTTGACTGAAGAGATGAACTAGTTTATGGAAATGATAAATAAATAGTGAGGTAGACTTGTCTTCTGTCAAATTTTTTCCACTTTAGTGAAATGGAGCTCTCTGCCTCTTCTTGGCATCTGTTAGAAAATTACAAGCCAGGGTAAATTCAGACTCTGTTTTAGCACTTCATTGTGATGCATCATTTAAAAGGTATGACAGCTTTGCAGTTTTCCAGTAATACCAGGAAAATGAGGAAAGGTTATACTTAGGCATAGTAAACAGGATTTTGGTTCACTGTTTGTTCTCCAAACCAAAACACAGAAGAAAGAAGGAATTTTGAAAAGCACTCCAATATGACTTTGAGGTGGTACGTGAAGTGTAGAAAGTGGATGAAGTGAAGAAAAAGAAATAATTTACCATTGTGTGAAACTCAGATCACTAAAGTAAAACATAAAACATAGGAAAAATACTACTGTTCATACACAGAGACACAAGGGACCTCAGCAGAGCCTATTAAAGCAATGGTGCTCATTCACATTCCGTGGAGCTCACTAACATCCATGTCAGAGACAGGCAACGGTAATAGCTGAATTACCAAAGCATGGGGTAGGAAAACTACAAGAGGCTGGCTCTGTCAAGGCTCTGTAGTGGGAATTCATGTCTGAAACTTGCACAGAATGTCTCGGTGGACTGTATTTCGTACATGGGCTGAGGTTTGCCAACATCACTGTGACCATCTCTTCACAAGACGTACTCTCACTAATAGGTCTATAGCATATAAAGAACTCAGAGAATCCTTGTTAAAAAAAATCTTTTAATTGCACCGTTGAGCAAATGAAACATCATATGGCTTATAGAGAGACATAATAATAATGTAGAAAATCAAATTGCACAGATATGTGCAGTCCAATTAAATATTTAATCCTTATCATTAGACTAAGAAATAATTCAAGAGAGACTTCACAGTTGTACTTAATGAACAAAGTATACTTTCAATGCAATACATACCCAACTTCATCATACCAGGCAAATGGAACAAAACATTGAACCTTTCCTTCAAATAATGACTTTTAAAAAGTAGAATAACATAGATAGTAAATGAAGGTATAACTGTTGCTTCATTGCTGCATTGGGTTTGAATTTCTCATCTTCTTACTCAAGTTTCCACACAAACCTTTCCCTTTCTGTTTATCCAGCTTTGCTCCTGGCCATGATGGTGATGTCTCTATTAAACCAGTGTTAGGTTTGGTGCCCTACTGACTGCTTTCTACATCCATGCTGTTCTCCAATAATACCCTTCCATTCAATGGGCAGAATGCCCCTGCTTAGTTGGTTTGCCAAGTCAAGGTTCCCTCCTCATTCCTCTTTCTTCTTGAGATCTCCTGCCATCATGAAGACTATTTGTCTTCTCTTTGACCCATGAAAAATGGTTACCATTCATTTGTTTGGCAGCTGACAAAATAAGTCTGAATTGTTTTGGTCATTTGTTACATGAGTAATCTGTCAACAAAATCTACATAGCTGTTTCTGTGGTCTGATTCTCATATGTCTATAGGTTTCTTCCAACTGATTCTAGTAAGCAATGGATCCAGACTGCAAAGTGGGACTACACCAATGAGAACTGTACACATCTTGATATCTTTAAGAAGCAACAAAGCGCATGGTGTATCTATAACATTTCTTTCATGGTAAAACAGTTATGTATAGAGCATAAGACCTGCAGTGAACTAACATCTTACAATTATATTACTGCACAAATTAGGATCCTATAATTCAGTAAGTTTGAGTGTGAATTTTTAAAATTGAATGCCAAAAGTGATTATTGAGCCTTGTATTCAAAAACATTGACTCCCTGTAGTGCTTAATGACTCTAACAACATTTTCAGGGCAGAACAGTTATCAGATTAAATCAAGTTAATATCCAATGAAATCTAGTTTCCTCTCACATATAAATAAGAGACATTATGAGTATAACAAGTGTGTGTTCAATTTCTCAGTAACAAACTTGCAAGTTTGGTTTTTTTTTTTTAAGTATTGAGAAGGTCAAACAGTTACACTAAACTGATTATGATGATCCTCACAAAGCTGAAGTCTCAATGAGACTTAGTGTTCTTTAGTTAGGGAATAACTACACTTGCCTTTCCTCAGTGAACCACTGTGCCAAATTAACCATGATTGACAGAGAATGTATCAAGATTCTGCATTTCAATGCCTGAAATGGGCCCTTAATTTAACAGGTGGAGAAATCCACCTCTGGATTTGCGTATTTCTCTCAGTTGTGAACAGAAGAAATAGAGAAGACCCCTCTCAGCACTGATATTTAACTTTTAATTGGTCCAAGTTACATAAATGCAACTCTATGCTTAGAAACAAACAGTACATTTATATCACAATGTAATTAACCTAGATGATGAAATGGAAGATATTGAATACCAGGTACAGAACATGAAAGGGGACGGGGATGACAGAAGCTGGAGAATAACAGTCGCTGTTGCAACACAGCACCAAAGGGCTGTTAGAAAGATGTTAGAAAGAGCCTTGGTGCTGTGTGAGCACTGCTTAGTGGCAGTCACAACACGGGTGTTATCAACACCCTTCTAGCTCCCAACACAAAAGCACTGCACCAGGAGGGTTGCAATGTGAAAATCAGCTCAGCCAGACCCTATACACTAGGCTAAATAATCCCAGTTCTCTCGGCCACTCCTCAGAAGACTTGCACTCTAGACCCTTCACCAGCTTCATTGCCCTTTGGAAATGCTCTAAAACCTCAAAGTCCATCTTGTAGTGAGGGTCCCAAAACTGAATGCAATATTCAAAGTTCAACCTCACCAGTGCTGAGTACAGGGGGATGACGAACTCCCCAATCCTGCTGGCCACACTATTTCTGCTACAAGCCAGAATGCTGTTGGCCTTCTCGTCCACCTGGGCACACTACCGGCTCATGTTCAGCCAGGTATCCACGAACACCCCCATGTCTTTTTCCACTGGGCAGCTTTCCAGGTTGTTACAACTCAAGTTCAAGAGCTGCAAACTGACCTTGTTGAACCTCATACAGCTGGCCCTGGCTCATCAATCCAGCCTGTCCAAATCCCTCTAAAGAGGCTTCCTAAGAGCCCTTCCTGAAGAGCCCTGAGGAACACCACTTGTGACTGGCCTCTGACTGGATTTGATTCCATTCACCACCACTCTCTGGGCCTGGCCATACATCCAATTTTTTTACTTCTATTCAAATCATGAGCACCCAGTTTCTCCAGGAGGATGGTGTAGGAAACAGTGTCCAAAACTTTACAAAAGTCCAGGTAGACGACACCCACAGCCTTTCCCTCATCCACTAAGTGGGTTACTTTGTCAAAGAAGGAGATTAGGTTCTTAAAGCAGGACTTGCCTTAATAAAGCCATGCTGACTGCTCTTCAGCACTGCTTCCCAAAGGACTTTCTCAACCAGGTTCCTGAACAGGTCAAAGTTTGCCCTCTGGAAATCTAAGGTAGGAGTTCTGCTGACTTCTTACTTCTCTGAGAATCTATAACTCAATCATTTTGTGATCGCTATGCCTAAGATGACCTCCAAACATCACATCACCCACAAGTTCTTCTCTGTTTATAAATACCAGGTTCAGCAAAGGACCTTACCTAATTAGCTCACTCACCAGCTGTGTGAGAAAGTTATCTTCCACACTCTCCAGGAACCTCTTGGACTGATTCCTCTCTGCTGTACTGCATTTCCAGTAGATATCTGGTAAATTTAAGTCCCCTATGAGAACAAGAAAGTCAAAAGTAGAAAAGCATTTTGTGCCATTTTCCGATTTCTTTGTTTCAATAAAATTGACACAATCATCCAAACCCTTTCTGGTTTATATTTTGGTCAGTGATTGTGATAACCATTCTGATAGTATCAAAAAGAAAGTGGGATCTACACTTAAATAAGAACGCCCGAAATGGGGTATGACACACTTGTCTATCAATTTAGACATCCCCACTTGAACGTGAAGCACTAGGCTGCCTTTGCAGCTGGTTCTATGTCTCTGCTTTAGGATTGCCTTGTACCATGCTCTACACTAAATTGTTAAATTGATTTACTTATAATAAGGAAATTAAGAACTTTCTGCATACTGGGAGAAGAGTCTGTCAACTGCAAAGAAGAAACCCTCTTAAATGACAGGAAAAATAATTTGAGTCGCTAAAAAGGTGAATGAAAAATTGTATATAACTACTGATCATTTAGGTCTCCATTCCTTTTTTTTTTCCTCACAAGCTGTTCACAAATTCCTTTAATTCATGTTTATTGCTTCTTAAAACATTGATTCCTTCTTTCTCTAATACCAAACATAATAAATTTAGGCAATAATAAAGATAATAATAATGTGCTGGGTTTTTTTTTCAGTATGTCACATGGCCTTGTCTCTTTTCGAACCAAACCATATAAAAGTTAGCTGTTCTATAGGAGGTGGAAAAATACTAACACATAAACAAGCTATGTTATTTTTTCTCTTGCTGTTATCCAGTATGGCTTAGTAGACCACTTCCTCAGAGATGTAGATAGTTTGAGGGAAGAGCATTCAGATTAACTAATAAAGCAAATGATTTTAAGTTTACATAGGATGTTTTCATTTCATTATAAATGACCTGCTTGTTGAGTAGTCAAGAAATATTGTGTTTTCCCTCTACCATAAAAAAAATGGAACTAATTGCTCTAAAGTGCATTCGTGGGAATAAAATCCTTCATGTTTGAACAAGGAATATAAACCATTTAACATGTTAAAAGCATAAGATGGTATTAGCTTCTAAGATGAAAAATAATTATATTTATTGATATTATTAAAACAATTTGTCTTTTGCAACAGAATGTGAAATTTATAGGCTGATAGCTTGGAAAGCACAATGGTAATGTGTGGCTGAATTAATTTAATCTAACATGGATAGGTAGAAGACAGAATATCTTCTTCTACCTATCCGTATTTATTTATTTATTTTAAAAATTATTTATTTTTAAGTAGTAAAAGAATCCACATCTTTTTTCCCAATGATTATGCACTCAAGGTTTTTTAAAGAGACCTGTTCCATTCTAGTACTGTGAAGTTCAAGCACCATGGGAAGATCTAGGACAAAATCTGCCATAGAATAGACAGTCTTATGCATTGACTTTCACGGGTAAGTTATTAATATGGTATCTTCTAGGCAGAATTGCACAGTCCTCACATAAATATTATGTATTTCCTATTTTGCAAGTACCTCAGCAACAGTCCTGGCCACATGATCTAATCACAGTCCGTGATTAGACCACCAGAAGAAAGAGTAGAAAGACCCATTTGTTACATTCAGATATTTGTTAGTCCTAATAATAACAGTGGTCATCAGCCTATCTGCAGAAAAAGAACAGTGATTTACAGGCATCATGATAAAAGGGGTGCTTAAGGAAACATTTAAAGGAGGAAAAAGTAAGAAATATGCACATTTTTGATGGAGAGCTCTTCACATACATAGGAAACAATCACAACACTACTGACCATCCAACAGCACATGTTGATTGCCCAGAGCTTTAAAAATAAATTGCGTGCCATAAGAGAGAAAACAAGGAATGGGGTAAAACAAAAGAAACAACTCATTTGAAAATAGGTGGTAGGTACATTGGTTAAATGTTTTCCCTTCTTCCTATACTACTGTCAACAAGATCAGGGTGATCTACAGTGTAGCTATTGGAAACATGCTGTTAAAAGCATATCCTAAACCTGTGAAATGCTCTCTCCTTAATTGCCTGTTGGCAGGTAAAATAGATGAAAGCCTGAAGAGGTGAAAATAGGATGCACCATAGAAAGCCTGGTGCTTCCACAAAGTCAAGTTGCACAGCCCTAAAACTGCAATTTAGTCAAATTCTCACAAGACTATAAAGTCTTTCAGCTTTACAAGATGAGAAGATGTTACCTGACAGTCTGTGGGAGTTCCCAGGTGTTTCTCAACTCATTTTTTTTTAAATCTTTTATGGGATTGGCTCCAAAAATATTTAATCTAGTCTTATTTATTGATTATTCTGACAAGTACAAATTTTCTCTCCTTTCTTTAATCCATTATTCTTAAACACCTTAGATTTAGGAGATGCTTTGGACAATGGGTTAACCTAAATTAAAATTAGTCTTTCACCATAAATGTTTTATTTCACTCAGTAAGCTTAAAAAGGGGCAGTTCTATCTTGCATCATCCTTGTCCTCAAAATGCTCAGAGAAATGATCAACCAAGTTTATTATCACCCATAAATTGCCTCCTTTCTCAGCTAACCATAATGCAGAAATGAGACCTAGCAGTGTTGTTTCTTAGGCCTACAGCAGCCGATGCTCTAAAGGCCCTCTGAGTCATACAATCCAGAGTGGTCCCCGAGGTACATCGAAATCATGCAATTGCAAAATACTCACAGCTCTGCAGCTCCTACACATTAGAACTGACTTGGTGTCAGGGCAGGATCTGAGTGGAACCTCTTCCTTCAGTGTGATCTGGTTCCTACCAGAAGTAAAACTAGACAGAGATGCAGTAAGGAGGGTAACTGCATACTCAAATTGACCCCCACATCTGGATGCTCTGAAGACAAGAGTGATGGCTTCCTTTTTATCTTACAAAAGCTTTCAAAAATGTTGAAGATGCAGTTTTACCTCATCACATTTTGCAGTACTGAAAAGCAAGTATTTTCCTTTACTTGTTTCCAGTTAGGATAAACATTCAGAAAAAGCTAAATGAGAGCTTTCAAAGAAAAGCCAAACAGGTTATCAGTATGGCTGAGGAATTAACCACTTTATAAAATATCCTGTCTTATTTTCCTTTATGAAAAGCCTGTAAGAACAGTGCATCCTTATCCACAATAACCTGGCAATTGCATTTAGTCTCCCACATTACCTCATTAACAATGAGCAGCTGTGTACAAAGCTGTTTTTACAATGAGTATCTTACAGGACTTGAAGGAAGCCACAAGATCCAACAGTCCTCTATGCCTTCTTCTTATTTACTGGTACTGGCTGAGCAAATGGGAGGACTGTTGCAGTGTCCAGTAAGCAATATAAATAGCTCCCCAGCTGCTGTGGTGATTCAATTAAAAACTATAGAACAAACTATTTTAGAAGAAAATAGGTCAAGTAAGATCACTAAGAATTTTCCATTTAAAAATCTGAACCATCACTGATTTCTCAGGTTGGAAAATGACCTGTTCTGTTTTTCAGTCAGGCTTCGATTTTAGCATCGTCTCAAAGATGAAGCAAGTAGCCTCAGTGTTGATACCAGTTCATTCTGCTCCAGATGAAGAGAGCTGCATTACAACACCACAAGTAAAGCACCAACATAATTCAGGTACTTCCATATTTTTTTTAAAATATGCATTCTAGCCTTACATATCATACCCCCAACACCACTACTGATGTAATTTTGCTCAATATCTTTCTTTTTTAGTGAACTGGCTTTTTTTGTGTTTGATTGTTTTTATTTCTGGGTTGGTTTTCTTTTTTTTTTTTTTTTCCATGGGTAAATAATTGGTTAACAGATATGTTTTGGGAAATATATCATTTCAGTGTAGG
This sequence comes from Merops nubicus, assembly GCF_000691845.1. Lineage (NCBI taxonomy): Eukaryota > Metazoa > Chordata > Aves > Coraciiformes > Meropidae > Merops > Merops nubicus. The sequence goes on from NW_008610215.1 coordinate 131,482, forward strand.
GCAGAGAAGTACAGTAGCTGCAGGCATTAGCACTGCATGGCAACGGCAATACCTCTGCAACAAAATATCTGCTAGAGCATTTCACAAAGAAAAGAGCAGCCCATGTAAATGAGACAGCAAGCAAGCGTACTAGCTTTACCCTGAGGCACTGTTCACTGAGCTTTGGAAAGAGGGGAATTGTTAGGTTTGCTCTTGGTTGGTTTTTGAGAAGCTAAGCACAATCGGTGAACTTGGGTCCTAAGCTGATACATTCTGCACCTGAGTTTCCTTATGCCTCATTTAGACATAAGTTAAAAAAACAGGAAAATATAACTTTGGAATTTGTACCAGCAGTTAAACCACTATACGGTTTAGAAAGAGCACCACTTTTGCTCAGAGCATGGTTTTCAATAATGCAAGCAGCTCCAGGACAAATCTGAGTCTGTTATCATTAAAGAGAAAGATAGGGCAACCAGGATTATAGAAAGAGGAAAAAAGAGAAAGATAAGGTGTCCAGGTTTATAAGCAGAGAAAAGAGAAATGGAAGGAGTGAGATAATTCCATAGTAGAGAATATATCAAAGGAGTATTTTATGAAAGATGGGTGTATGTGGGATGGTATCCCTACTTCTACTTCACAGCGATTTCCTGCAAAGCAATCTGGTTCTGATAGAGGAGGAAATTCCTGTGGAAATTTGAACTAAATATTTCATTATCACCCAAGCCCACACTACAAGTTAAATATCTTGAGTAGTGAAAATAAATCAAACTCTGTGTAGTTTATCATAATTTAGTAACAGAAGTTAAAAATGTGATCAGAGAGGTAGATAATGAGAGCTCCTACAAAAATCTGAGCCAAAAAGTAAGATACTAGAGTCAGGGCTGTTCACTAGACCTATAACAGATGCTGTGTTATTCATCACTTAGTGAGATTTATGGATTAGAAAACTAAAACAGTTTTAATGAAAATAACAATAATAAAAGAGAATATAGTTAAATGTATACAAACCCAGTATTGAACCCAATCTCCCTGATGGCCATTACATCACCATCACGACCGATGCTATGGAGCAGGTAAGGGGGAAATCCCACACTGAAGTCAGAATCAGGATTCTAGAACTGGATTCAGGAACACATGAACAGTGATCAAAGGCAGAACAGACAGAGTCCTCCTCAGATGCCAGCCATTGAAGAAGAAGAGCTTGATGCTCACGACCCTCAGCTTTAAGCTGAATATTGCATATATGGGATGGAATACCTCATTGGCCTGTTTAGGGTCACCTGTCCTGTCCTCTCATCCCCACTGTTGCAGCCTTTTTACCTTCTCCATCCTCCAGCATGGCACACAAGATTTAGCAGTGACCTTGGCCTGCACACCTTCCTTGATGGTGACTCTAAACATGGAGTGTTATCACTGCTGGAAGCAGACACTCTCTGTGAAAATACACTGCTAACTTCAGACAGTGCAGTTAGTTAGAAAAGCATTAGCTGAAGAGCAAAATCACTGACCTGAATTAGTTTCCTTCTATCTCAGACCAGGACACCTTTCTCACAACCTCTGAACTAAAAAATCAGAAAAGAAGAAAATTAGAAGGGCCAAAGCCTAGATAGAATTCAATATAGCTACTACTGCTGTTAAAGACAATAAAAAATGTTTCTATAAATACATTAACAACAGAAGGAGAACTAGGGAAATTCTTTATCCTTTATTGGTTGCAAGGGGAAACAGTGACCAAGGATAAGGAAAATGCTGAATTAGTTAATGTCACCTTTACCTCAGTCTTTAGTAGTAGGACTGGTTGTTCCCTGTGTAGTCAGCCCCCTGAGCTGGAAAACAGGGATAGGGAGCAGTATGAGAGCTCCGTAATCAAAGAGGGAATCGTTAGCAACCTGCTACATCATTTAAACATACACAAGTCTATGGGCCAGATGGGTGACACTCAAGCGTACTGAAGAAGTTGGTGGATGTGCTCATCAAGACACTTTCCATCACTTATCAGCAGTCCTGGCTAATCAGGGAGGTCCAAGTGGACTGGAGGTTAGCAAATGTGATTTCCTTCTACAAGAAGGGCCAAAAGGAGGATCTGGGGAACTACAGACCAGTCAGTCTGACCTCAGTGCCAGGGAGGCTTATGGAACAGATCGTCTTGAGAGTCATTACATCCTGAGAATTTTATGAACTTTAACAAGGCCAAGTTCCAGGTCCTTCACTTGGGTCTTAATAACCCCATGCAATGCTACAGAGTTGGGGAAGAGTGTCTGGAAAGCTGCCTGGTTGGAAAGGACCTAGGGGTGTTGATAGACAGCCGCCTAAACATGAGCCAGCAGTGTGCCCAAGAGGCCAAGACAGCCAACAGCATCCTGGCTTGTATCAGAAATAGTGTAGCCCGCGGGAGTAAGGAGGTGATCTGTGGGAGGTAATAAATTAGAGTTGTGCAGTGAACTGTGGAACAGGAGTCTGGACAAGTGAGGAGGCCAAAGCAAGAGCATGGAAGAAGTCGTGATTGGCCAACCCTGGGACAGGCTAACGTGCTGATGTGATAAGAAACTAGAGTGGAAAACTTGCTTTCCATGGTCAGAGTGGGATTCTGCCATTTGAGGACAGTGAGGAACCAATGGAGAGTCACCACAACCACCACGGAAGTCCAGAAGACCAATTAAGATATGCCACGACTTGCTTGTAAAAAGTATATAAATCACGTGTGTGTAAAAGTAAACGTCTCAGTCTCAGTCTTAGTCTTGGCTTCACTCCCGAATCTGGTCCATGTAATCAGTTTCCACAGGGATCATTCCCCTGTACTCTGCACTGGTGAGGCTGAACCTCAAATACTGCATTTAGTTTTGGGCATCTCAATACAAGAAAGACATTGAAGTGCTGGGGCACATCCAAAGAAAGGCAACGAAGCCAGTGAAGGGTCCAGAGCACAAGTCCTATGAGGAGCAGCTGAGGGAACTGGGATTGTTTAGCCTAGAGAAAAAGGGGCTCAGGGGAGACCTTATCACTCTCTACAACTACCTGAAAGGAGATTGTAGAAAAGTGGGTTCCGGTCTCTTCTCTCAAGTAACAAGTAATAGGAGAAGAGGAAATGGCCTCAAGTTGTTCCAGGGGAGGTTTAGATTGGATATTAGGAAAAATTTCTTCACCAAAATTGTTGCCAAGCCCTGTAACAGTCTGCTCAGGGAAGTGGTTGAATCACCATCCCTGAGTGTGTTTAGAAGTCATGTAGATGAGGTGCTTAAGGGCATGGTTTAGCAGGGGACTTTGTAGGGCTAGGTTAAGGATTGGACTTCATGATCATTAAAATCTCTTTCCAACTGAAATGATTCTATGATTTTATGAGAAGATCCCAGTTGTAAGGTCCAGTAAAGCCTAGCTTAATGAAAGACAAAATCAACCTTTTTGTTTATTTTATTAGAAATATTCCTTGCTCTAGATTGGTTTGGAGTCCCAGAAAAAGTGGAAGTCCATGCAGAGCACCTCTAGCTGCTGTTTACCTTTGTTTGCTGGTCGTCAATCAAACAGGTCTGCAGGCAGACAGGCAGAGGTCCAGCTGTACCACTACCCTACTGAGGAGTTACAGCTGCTCTGATTATCCTAGCTGGGCACAAGTCTACTTGTAATCTGTCTTTTTCATTGCCAGTGGTGAACCCAGGACTGGGGTGGATGGCAACAGGGGCCTTGGGGGACCCAAAGTGTGCTCATGGCTTCTGCCTTCATCCTCTCTCTCTAGCAGGGACAAGGGTTGATGGAAGGGAGGGGACTTGAGCTGCTCCTCCTGTTTCCCTTTCCACACCCTTGTGCACCTCTTCCTAAAACTCAAATGTCACCATTTCCCACCAGAGTAAATAGCAAAGTCTAAATTAATGCCTTTTCGAGAAAGGCACTGCTGTTTTTTAAGTGAGGAGACCCTTTGGCCCCATCACTAGTAGTTTTATCAGCTACTTCTATTCTTCTAAAAGAAGTGCTCAGTGTAGTATCAGTGTGTCCATTTCTTCTCAGTTTTCAACATGAAGCAAAACTTACTGGGAGGGTCAATATCTTCTGACATTAAAAATAAGCTGGTCTACTAGGAGATATTCTCCCTTGTCTCACTGGTGCCTGTGAGCTTCCTCATTTATAAATCCCAACAGTTTTACAACATTTTTTTTTTTTTTTTTTTTTTTAGGCAGTTCTGTGCTTCCTGAATTTTTAAAAACAGCCACTTCCAGTGCAGGGAGGTGGGGGAAATGCATCATCTGTTACATTGAAAAGCCTTACCTCTTTTACTGTGCCTTTTTTGCTCTGCAGTGTGACTGAGGCATAATTAAAAGTCGTAATAAAAAGCAAGAGCGCTTCCTCATTTTTGCAAAGAAATCTTGTAGGAATCTTTTCCGTACAGGAGCCACTTAACCTGTTTGAGTGCACAAGAAGAGGGATAGAAACAGTTGAAGTAAAGGAAATGGAAAGGAGTGGTCTGGCAGTACCACCCTACTTTTTAATATCTTTCGTGTCTTTAATTACCTCTATCATTTGGTGCCTATCAGCATAAAATGGAAGTGTTACATTCCCATAGAACAGACTTTATTAGCACAGCCTTTAGCTTGTACCTATGCATGGAAACATGCTCCTCTCCTTTACCTTTGCAATTCAGAGCCAAGACCATCTGTATATTAGATAGCTATTGACCGAATGCTCCAACAGTCCGCTGAACCTTTTGTTATGTATTTATGAAAGACTGTGGTGCCTGAATTGGAATTAAAATTAATTATTTAGTTGCACACTGAATTAATTGACTAGACAAATTGGTACTGACAATCCCATGATTCAGACAGTGGTTTATAATTATCAGTTTAAGGTAGGTTCTAATTTGTCTTAAAAAGATAATAGCTTGAATATGGAGTAAGTGAAAGTACATTTTTTAAATGTGGAACTCTCTTGGTTAAAATACAATTTCTTTTTTTGTCTTTGACCAATAAGCCACCCTATTCTTTTTTTTTTTCTTCATGATAGTATGCATTAGTGAGTTTAGAGGAGAAGAGTTGTGGCAGCCTCCTTCATTTTCCAGACCCTAGGCTAGGGTGAGGTTAATGTAGGCTATGTTACATCAGTCACGTGATGTGAATTTGTGCTCATTCTTTAAGGATTTTTCCCATCACAAGAACAATTTTTGAAGAAGTCTCCTCAACAGCCAGCATGACATGTCTTCTGCTCTCTGACCTTCACAAAAGAAGAATAAAGGACATTTTGAGGAAACTGAAGGAAAGCATTTACAGATATAGTTGGCTTCATTTGCACATTATGACTCTGTAAATTAATAATAATGGAGGAGACTTTTTTTTCAGGCCATTACAGCTCCATAAATACATTTCCCTATTTATTTCTATTTTAAGTGTTCTTTTCAAACCAGTTGAGATATACAAAGAGAAAACCTGATACCCTTGAAGAGGAGTTTTGTATCAGCTTGGACGAGTTTTGTTGACTGGGCTTTGGAAAACGGTAGTTGTTCCTCATCTAAAGAAGTTTAGCTCTCCAAGGCCAGGGCTCCAAGGCAGGTCTCTTGATTTACAACATACAGAGGAAAACTTGAAATGTCATGTTAGAAGTGGGGAGAAAAATTTTAAAAATGCATAGTAAGGAGGAGAGTAGCAATGCCAGAATTCCCCTCCTGCTGCCCCAGTTTCTTAACTTGTGAAATAAATTTAGTTCTACCAGGAATGAATGGAACACCCACTGGCAAGGCAAGGCAAGGAAAGGCAAGGAAAGGCAAGGAAGGTGTAGGGGAGGAAGGTAAAATGATAACAATACTACAAAGTTATACAATTTACATAGACAAATATGATACAACTTTTTAAGATTTAAACATGAGAACTTGGGAAAACACTGAAATGGCCTGGTTAAACTGATGATTAAAAAAATGCATGTTCCCAAAGCAATTTCAGGCAGAACTTCATGAATTCTACTTACCTGTGCAACTTTTTAGTTATCACTACTAAATTATCTTTCCGTTTGCTAAACCCCCTCAGTTTATACTGGCGCTCTGCAGTGCACAAGAATTTCCTGCTTAGCATGATCAGCTCTTATTTCCTCATTATACAAGCCTGCACTCAGTTTCTCTGTAGTTCTTCATCACATAATGCCAAATTAAAAGGTGGAAAAATAATCAGAAAAAAATTAAATTTTATCTGCAAATTTATCTCTTACCAGAGGAACACAGGAATTCTGTTATTTTTATTTTGTTTCCATTATCAACAAATTTGCAATTTATTTATTGCTTTGAGAAAAAATGCAAATCAAATTTGGGGTTGGATTCAATTTTCTATGTTTGCCAGCAAATTGGAGTAGGGAATTCCTTAACCTTGAGCACTTCTTGCCACAGGAATTTTCATCTGTTTGTAGCTTTGAAGTCCAGTTTAAAACATCATTTAAAAAATACTGTATCAATATTAAAACCAAAGGAAATCTTTAAAATCCTATAAAATTTTAGAGGTATAGTGCATATCCATAATCAGGCCACTGTTCCATATCTCAGGAAGGTATTCTGATATTCAGGTTGTGTTATCATCTTAGCAAAGAAATAACACAGACTATGAAGAGGAATGTTTCTTTCCTTGCTTTCCCACAGGAAAAGCTACACCATAAACTACTCATTCACTCTAAACTCTTGAAAACAATAAACAGATCTTGTCCCTCCATCACCTAACACAGGTCTGCTGTTGTTGATGGCTTGATTATGAATTAAGGAAAAAACATACAAATAAAGCAAACAAAGAAAAAAAAAGGCAGAGAAGACAAGAAACAAAAAAAAAGCCAGAGAAGACAAGGAGAGCTTTCTTACCGCTCTGAATTCATACCAAAGCACAGGAGCCACCCAAACATCTTCAATCTGCTCCCACTCTTCCAGACTGGATCTGTAATGAATCCAGAGTTGTCCCTGACCACCTGCAGTTTGCTCACACAGTTCATCTGTAGTCGTCCTCCAGGCATTAGGATGTTCCTGTCATACAAGGGGAAAAAACAAACAAGTAGACGAAAAGCAAGTCCACAAAAACTAACTTAGCTGGTTTATGTTGCAATGGCAAGATCCGCACGTAATTTTCATAAGGGAAGAACAAATACAAAAGGGACATAATTTAACTTTGGTTTTTCTATCTGAAAATAAATTCAAAAAAGCTTGTTTGCCCTGTTTGATAGATACATGTTATTTACATCTGTCATGACATATTGACACTGTGGCAAATTTAGACCAGTGCTTTTATTTGAACTGGCGATTTGGACACTCCTCTTTTGCTAGTTTAATTTGCTTCACTCTACAACTGCCTTTCAAATATGGCATGAAAATTTCCAAAGACGTAAAGCAAATCTGCTAATGACTGATCCCAGAGGGAAAAAACAAACCTCCCTGTTCTTGTTCATTTATAGATTTAACTTCTAAGCTCTGTTATTTTACCAAGACATTTCATTGCTTTGAGTTTCAGTAAAAGTAGATGCAAGTACATAACATATAGTTCATCCTATGATGTATTATTTTTGGACTGCTCCCAAGGAGAAGGAAGAAGAGTTAGTACAGAAACAAAGTTATTTTTTCTTTCAGGATAAAAATAAAAATATCTTTCCACTGCCACCAGGCTTATAAAAAATATTTTGCAAAGCAAAGCTTAGCCAAAATAACATACAAGAGAAGGTTTTACAACTATGGTATCTAATTAACTCCTAACCTTAAAGAATCTCCAAAAGTCAACCGTGTCCCAGTCAAAATCCACTCTGATCCGGAAATGAACTCTGCACAACTTTGTTCACTGAAAGGTTAAGAGTTATTTGGCTTTGTGACTTTGGGTTACTGATAAACTTAAGGTCCCAAGCATGTGTTACTTCATTTTTGAAAACCACCATGCTCAGCCAAGCTCCATGCTCTCCACCCAGGGTGGATCTCCCTGGGTGCAGTTGAGAGTATGCTATATAATACAGGATAATGCTATATTATTACAGTACTTACTATATACAGCCAGACAAATCAAATTACAAATGTATTTATCCATACCACATTTTTCTAGTAAGCCATGTAACCAATTCCTTTTATGTCTAAAGTTTGAAAGAAAGAAGTGTGAGAACTTGGTGTACAGCAGACTGCCAGTTCATACTACATATGGAGCCAATTTTTTAAGGGGCTCAGATCTCTCTAAGCCTGATTTTTTCCACCTTTCTGGACCATTGCAGGTATGTCTGGATGCTAGACGGGTGGTAGAGATGAAACACAGGCATCCATCTCAGGGAGGTTTTCTCACAGTTTTGCTACATCAACAAATAAAACATCCAGATTCAACTTTCAGAACAACTTTTAACTTCCACAAGCAGAATCTCACAGTCCTGACTGAAGGCTAGTCACAGAGCTTTGCCAGCCTCAGATGTTAGGGTATGGGTCTTGATTCCAGTCTTAGTAGATACTTAATTGCTGGACTCGGACATCTAACATACGAACACCCCATGTTTCCAGTGAAATACTGCAAAGAACAGAACAGTTACTTCATCTGATCTCCCTCTTAAATATACTCCTCATTATTGGGCCTTATTATTTTCTCATTATTGGGTTTTAACTTCACTCATTTTCAGAGGGAATGGATTGCTGGGGTTTGTTGTTTGTTTTTTATTTTTTTAATACATCTCGAAGTGAAGTCAGTCTGTGTGAAGCTATGCTCTAGTATTGTCACATTTCCAACCTAGTTTACTGTCTTTTCTGATCCACAATTTTAAAGGTCATAAGCTAACCTCAGAGGGGTTAGAAGGTAGTCTTTCTGCTGAAAATCTTAGATAGAGGTCATGTCCTTACTTATGCTTTTTTCTGTCTTAGCAATAATGAGCTTCAAATGGTTCTGTCATTAATGATGAACAGTCTCTTGTTGAAAATCATGTATGGACTCCCCATTTAAACACCTCTTTTACAAATATTTCTCTATTCAACCTCCTTAAAACAATTCCTCACACTTTTCCTATATATCAACTAGTCTTTACGGTATTTCATATATTCTTACGTTTTTTGAAGGTTATCCTGTTCTTGTGACCAATCTTCAGGAATGTCTCCTGAACTGAGTGAACTTGTGAAAATATCTGTGAAAACATCTCCTCTTTCTGTTTCCCCTTCCTTGAGATCTCAGTAATATTTTCTCTGGACAGAATACCATGTCAAATTTACAAGCTTATAATGTTCATAAGAATTTTTGCTGTTGCCCACACAGTTCTGAATCCTCTTTCCCAGTAAAAAAAAAAAAAAAAAAAACAGACTTAGGCAAACAATCATCATTCTTCCCTGCAAAATCAAATACCAAATTATTCTTGCTATGATTCTGCTACTCCTCTCATGTCAGTCTCTGTTTCTCTGTTGTAATCTTTGAAAGTGCTAGTGCTTGTTTACCAACAGCATATTTTATTTTAAAATTGTATGAGCTGTTTAAAATTACCCCAAAGATATGAAAGACCAGTTTCCACATGTCTTTTTTCATCCTCTTTCTACTTTATTTTAGGCTTCTTAATAATCTCCTCATTCACATATGCAAGGCTCTTTGTACTTTTAAATCGCATCGACACTTATGTTTGATCCATAATAATAACGAAATGTTTGGCTTATGTTTCTCTTTTCTATTAAAAACAATTCAGCAGAAAATAACACTTACTGGTGCATATGAAAGCGGAAGGATGCTGAATATTCCATCAAGTTTACAAATAATTTAAATGTTGAGGACCAAAAGAAACAATGCAATGATCATCTAATCTCAAATTCCATCTAACAAAGAACATCATTCAACTGTTACTGCAGAGGCCCTACTGTTTCCCTCTCAACTATATCATCCTTTATTAAACAAAGAGAAATTTGTCCATCAAGATAAATATCTTGATTTAAAAGCAGAGAATCCACCATGTTTCAAGTTGCAGTTTTTTTTCAGAATTTGATCACTTTCACTTCCAAGTTTACCTTCAGTCACTACCCTATCGATCATGTTAAACCTTCTGCTGGGGAAATCAAATATTATCAGAAAATACTTCTTTGTGTAAGTGTTTTTAAATTGTGATCATATTACTCCTTGAGGTATTTTAGAAAAAACAGATGGCTTCTCAGAAGATTTAATGTGCTAAAATATTTTTCAAACTCAGATAACTCAGGGTCTATTCACTGTACCTTGTCTAATGTCTCTATATCTTTTGTGAAGGGTGTACACCAGAATAGCATAGGACATTTATGCCTGTGCCGTCCTTTTGGCTCAGTCCCTGTTTCACTGTGGAGCTCTGGGCCCTCAGAGCTTGGCACTGAACACAAGTTAGTTCATTCTTGTGCTATGATCTGCGGGGAACTGCAAACTTCTGTCCTCAGGTAAGCTAGAATAAAGAAACGGGCATCATTTTGTCCAGGCTGTGTAGCCTACAAGCAGAACAGTTGCAGACTTTGCTCAGTTTTGTTACTTTTACTCAAGACAGTCCTCCAACACAATTCTATCAGGCTCACACACGCTAAAATGTCACACCATGCTGCAGTTTGAGAACACACACTCTGCAGTATGGTATCAAAACAAAAGACATCAGGGCTATGAAGCAATATTTTCCTTATTTTGCCACAAATACAAACTCTGGGGAAAAAAAAATTATATTCTACAGAGCTGAAAGAGACAGCTTGTGTCACAACAGAAATTATCATTCTGGTCAATGTCTGTAGGTAAACCAGCCTATAACCAGAATCTTGCTCCATGAAAGACATCATGGAAACAATACTAGGAAGGTAAAGGCCTGAAATGCACCTCAATACAGCTGCATTAGCATATACGTCCCATCACATACTGCTTGAGTAGGTTAAACAACATGTCACCACTGTCAAAATGGCACCAGACAAGAAACACACAGTCTCACCACATATCCACAGGCACAACAGTGGCTCCTTGGGCTCAGTTTTATCTCCTGCCCTCTGCTACTCCATTATATACACTTTCTTTTCATACCTGCACTGATATACCACCTTCGCCCTCCAGTCCCAGCAAAAGTCCACCCATGGCCCATGAGGTGTTCTCCATGCCCACATCAGAGGGTACTGCACAGCAGACACAGTCATGAGGAAAGTGAGAGGAATTAAGTTACACCCCCAAACTTACTCTTCCAGGGCAGCCTCCAGATATAAGGATCATGGAAGGAGTCTCTTCCACTTACCACCCTCAGAACTCCTTGGAACTTTTGCCCTTTCGTGGGTCATTTCTTCTGTGGTATGGTGGGTATAAAAACACTCAGGAGATGTTGCAGACAATCTTGTGCAGCAGGCACTCTAGACAGATGTGCATTTGAAGGAGCAAACCACAGGGACCAGAGTTTTCCACTAACATGACGTCAGTCTGTTTCTGACTGTGGAGCAGCATCTGACGTGTAGTAGCAGCACGTCATGCAGAGATGACAGTGTCCTGCAAGGCTACCTCTGCCTTGGAGGAAGACACACAGAGAAGCACACAGTTGCTATATGCTCACAGCAAGCTGCAAAAACAGTTCACAGAACACTGTTGTCATGGTAGATGCAAGCTGTTTTCTCTCCTCTCTCCAGTTGTTAAGTGTGCTGGCAGGATTTCCCTCCTCCCATAAGTTCCCACGAAGATTCCCAGAACACTAAGAATGCCACTGTGGTGCCATCTCCTGCAATGTTTGAGACATTTACTGGTAGCAGGTGTGTTCTGATCTACCTTCTGGGGATGTAGTCATCGACAAAATGAGGTTAGCCCAGGTGTCTGCACATCAAACCCATGTAGCCTTGGGATACGATCAAGCAACGCTGAAGAATATTGCATTTTCCAAATATCACTGTGTGGTGCTACGCTTGCTAAATCAGTCTCCAGACATACCTCTGAGGAATAAGAAACTTTTTAGCACCTGCCAACAATAGCATCCACCAGTCAGCCGTGTGGCTGCAGCAGATTGTTTGGCAGAGAACACTGGAGGTAGTTCTGGACTAACTGCCCTACAGTCATTTACCTGAGAAAAGAACTGAGATGGTATTAAAAGGGCAGCTCCACTGGGTGTTGGAGAGCAGGGGGCTCTTTGCTGTTCCTGCTGCATTAACATCACTGCTACCAGCCATCTGCCATCTGCTAGTGCTACTCTGACCTTCACTCCAAGCCATCTGCCTTTGCGTGCTTGGGCGCTAGTAAAATATACATTGTTTATAGGAGCTCATGAGGTGCTAAACTGCAAGGAAACAAATGCCCCTTCAATTCCTTTTTGAACAGTTTTTAATTAATTTTATATTTTGCTAAGCTTTTGGTAAGAATATAACTTGTGGTTAAATAATTAAACCTTTTCCAGGAGTCTCCAGTTAAATACATATGCTTGACCATGGCTTAATATGGAAGCTTAAGTTACTACCCATAAGATGAGCTGCTACACCTACTTCATGCTTTCTGTCTCCATTTGTGAGGTACTCTGATGTATCCTAAACTTTCAAAATTTCCTTCAAAATTGGAATGGGCTAAGAGAACATTAATTATTCCAGTGGTGAGATGATCACCTACATTAATCAAATTCAAAGATGAGCTTATGCTTTAAGCATATTTTATCCACTACTTTCTCAATCTAACTTGCAATCACCTTATTAAAAAGTTATCTCCAAAAACCATCATAGAAATTAAGTATCTGCTGTGGGACCCTTTATTTATTTACTTTATTTCGTAATTGCCTTTCTATAACTCTATCAAGGGCAAATACCAAGGAATCTATTTTCTTCTTACACAATCTAGCAAACAACCATTTCCTGCCCCTTTATTTTACCCCACTACATTTAAAATGGGATAAATCTGAGGATATGCACCCAGTTCACAGGAATAGACATCAGAAGACAAAGGGGTATTGCTGATGCTTTTGATCTAGCTATGATCTAACTTTCTGACTGAACCTTATTTTGGTATAAAATATTACTTGTTCAGGACATTCAAACAGTGTGGTGTCTGCGGAGTCATAGAAAGAAGCCACATGTTGGTTAGAGGAAGGTTATTGGTAGGGGCCAGGATGGCAAATTATTATAATGCTAAATTAACTTATACTACCACTGCATTGGAAAAGGAGAAGCATGCTCCTGTCTCCAAATAAAATTGCAAGCAACAGCATACATCACAATTGCCAAAGAATGTACTCAGAATATAGAGGTTAAATGCTACCAGATGACATGAACAGGAAAATCAGATTACAGCTTGAACCTCTTTTGGGGAGTCAAATGGATATTGCTGGCTCCATTGAGCCCTTGCGGAGAGATGCCCTGCAGCAGGTTCCAGAGGTTTCCTACTACAGCCCAAGCTGCCCAGAGGTCCCTGCTAAACAGCTCAGGACAGTGCAGGTAGAGTATATAGGGCTTAGAGACAACATACACAGTGCTGGGATTCCTG
>NW_008610215.1:144844-175299 GCF_000691845.1 Merops nubicus
TTCTGTGCCTGCTGAAAAGTCTCATAGCTCTGGGTTAATGCAGTTAACCCGACCACCACCTCACTTTTATATAGATGGACTTTCCCACTTTTCTTGAGCTTAAATGACTATGAGAATACAGTTGTGCCTGGAGTTCTATGAATAACTAAGAAAAAATCACATCAGAAGGTTTTACTGATGATCAGAGGAGAAAATAGGTATCTCTAGAGGGTCATTTGTTTCATCTTAAAAGAGGGAGAGTTAGTCACCCTGCAAAATGCTCTTTTGATTCACCATGCCATTAGACACTATGCTGAAGTTCTGTCATCTGCAGGATTTTATGATCCATTTCCATCTACAAGGGGAACAAAATAAACTCTAATAACAAGATTTTATTTTACCTGCATGTCTTTGTTTCCTGATTTTTTCCTACGCTGCTCTGTTATGTGAAAAACAGCTTCTGCAGTTATCTCTTTGGCTCCCTCCAGCAGCCAAAATGCAACCTTTCTTCCAGAAAATTCTTTCAGTTTAAACCTGCAATGAAGTTTTACCATATGGTCTGAGAAAATACGAAGTCAGCAATGTTTTCTTTGCTAGATTCACTTCATTCAGTATAAAACAAAATGTTACAGCCAAATAGCCAGTTTTACATTTTTATTAATCACTCCATTATGCATTGTACAAAAAGGTAGTTTAATGTGCCTGCATTAGATTATTTAAATGGATGCTGCAGCACTGTGTATAGTCTAATTTACTAGGAATTTATAAATACATGCAAAACTCTTCTTACTCTTGGGAGAACAACTGATTTAGGGGCCACTCTCTTTAAATTCATATGGCATAAATTACCACTTCTGCTGCAAATATTCTGTAGCTGCTAATTGACAAGTTATTTAGCTTGAGGGCTCGAAGGAATCTGTAGATGAAGTAATTTTGTCAGATACATCAAAATTCAAAAGCTATTTTACTATCGCAAACTTAATTCTATGATTAAGGTAGGGTGAGACATTGGAGTAGAGAAGTGGACATACACTAATGGACATGATCAGAAAATGTTTTATTTCTTTTCCAAATATTAAAAATCTATGTATCTAAGAAGTATTTGTTACGTTCACAACATCCTGGCCTTAGGAAATTTTCATGTCTGCCCTTTTTGGTCTGTTATTATCAGGTGAATGGAACTGTACAGGGCTGCCTGAATTAAAGCTGAGCTAAAACAAACAGAAAAGTTGATAAGTGTCCATAAAGGTTATTTCAATGGAAAATTTTCATCTGTTTTAAAATACTGGGTTCTCTTTCATAGCAGAATAACACTCTGAAGTATAACCAATGGCAAAACACCCCTTTGAATGGGGGGGCTGTTGTTGAAGGAAAAGGCATAGAAAAGGAAAATATTTCTTTTGCTGTGTTTGGCATTTCTTGGGCCAGGCCATGTTTTCATTTAGGGTGGATATTTTTTCTTCATCAAGGTAAGATCAAAGAAAACAGAAGCTTCAAACCCCAAGTTCTTGGTGTCAAGGGTGAAAAACAGTCATTATTATGGTAACTTACTTGACTTTTTTTTCTTTTTTTGTTGTTAAATACCACTGCAGTGGGTAGAAAAGAGTGCAGGAGAATGACCTTGCTGTTATCTACCAAAACAGCTTGCTTTCAGATCAGTAATTGCAGAGGACCAAACTAATCTCTGCTACAGAAATCCTCTATCATGAAAGTACATTTTCCTTGCAGTAGCATGTGACAAAGTAATATGATTCAGTAATTGTTCATGAACAAAAGACAAGTCTCATAGTGTCTCCTGATTAGGGAGCTATAAACCAAAGGAAGAAATTTTACCATTGCTCAGGCAAAACTGAAGGCAATAAATAACTAAAAACAACTTGTTCCAAAGCACTGCAATGGATGCAGATGCTTTTTCATTAGTCTAATTCTGAAAAATCTCTTTTTCTTACTCATTCTTTGACCTTACTGTTGGTTTTATTTGAGTAAACACTGGGTATGACTTCTTGTCTTAGGTTTTTTAAGTTAGGGACACCAGCTAAACCCTGATGAGACTCAGCTATAACTGAAAGGTCAAATTAAAAATAGAGAGCATGAAGATGTGGGCAACTGAATCTGAAGTCAGCCTACAAGACATAGATGACCTGGCCATTGTGCCTGCTTCTCTCCTTTGGCCCCATAGGGGAACAGGGTCTAGCACCTCTGGCAGGTGGATGGCCTGAGGGACTCATTGCTCAAACGTGCTTCTGGGTGCTAAATCAGGCACCTTCAAATACTTTGTATATGACCTACTTTTTGGCAACTCTACCAAACAAGCTTGTTCATTTATTTGTCACATGACTAGTTTCATATGTGACTTTCATCTGTCAGTTCTAATTCCAACAGGAACAGGTTTCAGCGTTCAGACTCTTACATTGTCAAACTCTCAGACACAGACAGATGAGCCAGAAAATGATCAAAAAACGTGTAAGCTATGGAAACCAGCATAAGACCTAGACTGTCTTATAAGTGACCCCATGTGGTTAAGTATATCACATATACATACATATGCTGAAAGGAAATTTCTACTTTAAAGAAAATGTTGCAGAAATGCTTTGTTCAGGAGACAAACTGATAATGCTACTTTATTATAACACTCTCACCCAGCTTGGTAGGGCTGCTTACCATTGCAAACTATTTTTTCAGCATTGAAAGTTATTTTTCTCTTTTTTATGCAGTAGAAAAGAGCAATTTTGTGGTTTTCCTGAACTATATGGATGAGTTGATTCATCTATGACTCTGATAAAGAATGAAGGTAACATGTGAAGAAGCAGGATATGGAATAGAAATTCATGCTTGCTCTGAATGGTGCATGAAAGTTCTCTCTTCTAGAAGAAAAATATGATGCTACTATAGAAGTCTCTACTTAATACTAGAGTAAGTTCAGACATTTTTCTAAAGGCTTTTTTTTTTTTTCATTTTTAGTAGTCAAGCTATTCATTCTCCCCTTCATAAAAGATACTACATGTCATTATGGATCAACCATAATATTTTTATTTTTCCCCAGTGATTTCAGAAAAAAAACATAATCCAAACTAAAATAAAATCAATTTGTGTTCTTTCCGGCAGAAAGTAGACAGCAACACAAAATCACAGTTATATATGGGTCATCCATGAAGTAATTCTCAACAATAAAAATTGTTTTTCTGCCAGATAACATAAGACTCACACCCAGAAAAAAATTAATATAAGACCCAAAGACACACAGTCCCTGTATTTCTTGACATGGTATCCAAAACCACTTTACGACAATCTCAGATGTTTATGTAAATTGGTCTGTTACTTCTGGACTTTTCCACTCCTTTTCCTTGCCATGCTGATCAACTAAAAAAAAAAAAAAAAAAAAAAACAAAGAAAAAACTGCTGCTGGCAGTTGTACAGTAACAAGGACAATTTACAGATGTGATCAAACTTCATGTTTCCAGACATAAGGCATTACTAGCATGTTTCCTTACACACACAACGTGAAGACTGGTAGTAGGACAAAATAAATAGGCCATGACAGGGAGTTTTATACCCTCTGAAATGACAAGTGACAGAAAGTGAAGATTAGAAAAACCACTTGAGATGTCCTGGCTGTGAGAAAGGGTATCCCTGCTTTTAAGCACACCTTTTATCTGTATGCAAACATATATATTCTGGTGGTCCTCAATACTCATGTTAACCTGTGTCCATGATCCAGAAGGACCTCTCTGAAAACTGCCTTTTTTTAGGGCTAGCAGTTGCAACAAAGTCCTGCTCTAAAGATGCCTGATATGAAATTATCAGCAGGATCCTTCTATCAAACAAGTCGTTTGTCAAATAGTTATTTCTGTATAAGGTGCTTTTCCTGTATTGGTGGGAAACATCTGGCTAAGCCATTCCACATTTGAAATGACAATTCAAGCAACAAAAGTGAGAGAAGCCCTGCTGTAAGCCAGTACAATATGTGAGACATTGCTCTGTCCATTCAACAGAACTAGCTCACCAGCCTGCTAAGGCTCCCCTGCAGCAGAAAGAAACAGAAAACCCAGAGAATTATGTCACAATATGCTCAACCTTCTGGCAAGTCAATGAACTTCCATGCCTTTCATGAACAAGGGTGCTAGTACAATTCTAGGCAAATGTGTAAACCATCCAGAATGTAGTGGGTGTGGCCAGGTCAGAAATATTCTCCCTCTGTGTTCCCTGACTCAAAAATACTGAGCTTCTGCCAGAAATAAGTCTTAACAGCCTCACAGGTTCCACCTTTCTGCCTAGGGCAGCCTCTGCTAGGGCAGCCCTTGCACTGTGCTGCAAGGAAGAGTCAGCAAGGCATGACAACAGCAGCAGGAGGCAGTTGAGGCCTTAGTCCAGGCCAGATAATCCTGGTTAGCATGGCATTAACATTTATGGCAAATGGCAGTGGGCAAGTCAGTCCTCATCTGAGATAATAGATTTTTTCCAGTGACTGCTCCTTGTCACTTAAGAACACATTAATTCCAACATCTGCTACCACAGGCTGTCATGTCTTATATTCCCTTCCCTGGGCTCTATTTTGTAAGAAATAGTTAATGTCTGCTTTTCTTACCAGCAGGCTGCTCCAGAGCCTCACTGTGATAGTAAGAAAATTGCTTCTGGCTTCCAGTTTCACTTTATTTGTGACTAGTTCATAACCATTTCCTCTTGAGCCAATATTGTCCTTTAGCTTTACCAGCTCTTTTCCCTTCTTGATATTTATCCTCCTGATATATTTCTACAGGACAGACGTATTCCCTGTTAGCCTTTACTGAACAAGGCAAGCTCTGGCAGTTCCACTCATGGGATTAGTTGAATCACTTCTCCTCCCGCCCAGCGCTCAGCTTTCTTAAAGACATGTCCATTTGCTCTTCAGTATTTGCTGTTCTTCAGGCAGGTGGTGCCATCCCTGCCTTAATAGAGTTACTGCAGTCTGAATACTAGATGTCTGTCATCTAATTATATCCTTTTCTCATTCTTCCAAAACACAGTTTTTCTATGATGGGATGAATTAGTTTGGGAAATCAGTGGGACAACCCTGGAGCCCAGAATCTCATGTCCTTACATCTGGTACCACCAGGAAATGCAGAAACACAGAATCTTTGGATATGAATTTATTTGCCTTGAAGTTCCCTTGTTCCTCCTAATTCTCTACAGCTCTGAGCATAGCTTGTAGTAGCTGAATCTCTCACCAGTATGACAAAAATAATAAATGAGTCTTTTCAACCTGTGAGGAAATATAGTAACATTCTGGATTTAAGAACACATATCTCCACCTTCTGTCATGTATATTTCCCCTTCCTTTCTCCCCATACCTCTACCTACACATACATGGATGCTTAAGCATCCAGCCTCTGGCTTTGGAACCTAAACCTTGCTATATTTACACCAGTATAAAAAACCCTGGAACAGGTTTCCCAGAGGTGGTAGTTGTCCCATCCCTGGAAACATTCAAGGTCAGGTTGGATGGGGGTCTGATCTAGTTAAAGACATCCTTGCTCACTGCAGGGGAGTTGGACTAGATAACCTGTAAAAGCCCCTTCCAACTCAAGCTATTCTGTGATTCCGTGATGTACTGAGATTCTGGATTCTGGCTGAACCAAGACCGCAGAGTTCAGCAAATAGAACAACTATCAGCTAAATGAAAACCCATATCATGCTATAGTTGTAAATTGTTATTGTCGGACTTTTGAAAATCAATGTATCCATCAGAAAATCCTGAGCTGCTAGGACTGACACATGACTTGAGGAGTTAGTAACCACACACACACCTGGGGCCAGGGTAAGCCAATTTAGTTAATGTTTTCACAAGTCAGATAGAGGACCTTTCCTCCTTGCAATTCCCTTCTGCTAGCAGGCACATGTGGGTATGGTCTTTGTACATGCTATGGTCCAAAGCAGACCAGAAGGGATACTATGACTTTGCTTCATCCATTCCCAATCACAGTCCATGGGACATATCAGGATTTCAGGACCAAAGCTCTTATTCTGGCTGGTTTGGGAAAATCATAACAGTGAGGAGACCTAGCTTCCAGAAAGCCCTTGGGAGACTACTCTTGCTCTTGGTATCTAGGCTCTTCCCACATTTGCCTTAGAAGAGTGGGTTGGCTGTCAGAGAAACAGCTGTGCAGGAGAACTGGGCTTCACCTGCATCATTTTCTTTGCTACAGCTTCACTGCCACCAGTTGTCCAAAAGAAATTTAAAGCAATGTTAAGATCCTACCTGGAAGAACAGAAATAGAGACTATGATGTCTGGTTTTTTTGAGAGATGATTCAGGAAGCATTTGCCTGTTATTCGTGATGCTTTGCTGGTGTACCTTTATAATTTCTACAGCCAAAGCATGTTGGTATCAAAAGTAGGACCCAGAGAAATGCCAAAGCGAGGCACGTCATGCTTCTTTCCTGTTCGCTGTGGTTTCAGGAACTTCAATCCTTTTATTAGCTGTTTAATTGTCCTGCAAAGGTCTTGAGTCAATATTTTTATTTCCTGATTTTACCTGCCAGCAGTGAACAATCTGCTCCTCTTTTCAGAGCGTCTAACTAAATTTAACAGGCAGCACAAGGAGGAACACTCCCATGTCTGCTGGATTGGAAAATTGTAAGTATATTTAACAATTTTAAGTATGCATGCAGACCTTGAAAACAACCACTTTGTTCTGAATAGGACTACTGTTCTGCTGAGAATTTTTTTTATATTGTGGAAATAAATGAGATTGGATTATATTGAAAATGTGTCAACACAGAAATGCTAAATCTCCATGGATAGACTGTCTAAAACTAAATTACTAAAGTATTAAAATGAATCTTTGAGGGCATCTTATATTTTATAGTTTCTGAAGTATGAAATCAAATTTGTTCTTAGGTGCTGGCCAATGACAGACGGAGATAAATGGGGACTTTTTTAACTCTATTTCATATAACCTACAAAAGGTTAATCTCAACTAGTGACTCATCCAAAATATCCTTACATATTACAAAAGGTCCATCAACTCTCCTGAGGAGGAGAAAATCTCAATTTAGAAAATTATTTCCTCAAAACCTCTTAATACAAGAAATACAGTTTAGCAGAGGCTTGTGGTAATATGCACTCCATTTGATGTACAGGAAATACCCTTCTCCATTCTAACATGATCTGTGAAAATGTAAGCTAATATAAAGTTGATTACTTGTATGGAACAATAAACTTGGGGTATAGAGTTAGCTTTGTTGGATGCAAACAAAACCAAAGAACTTTTCCTTAAAACTCCTAGTCCAAAATCTAGGTGAGAATGCATTTTAAGAATCTTGGGTAGAGGCATGTTGATATTATTATTAGTGAAGAATGGGAAAGAAAAGGGCTGTGAGCATGCTATAATGGCCCAATTCAACACTTCTATCACCAGAATTGGTCCATTGTTCTTTTTTTGGTAGAAATCAAGCCTTTTAGAAAGCAGTGCTGCAGCAAATGGCTGGATTTATACTCAAAGAAAAAAGAAAAGATGATTTACTGTATCTTTGTTTTGGAGGGTTTAGAGGAATTCAACAGACAGGCTCTGTGGCTCTGTAAGGAAAAGCCAGCCTAGCCAATTCTGAATTAAACCCAAAACAATGGAGGCTGTACATCTTAGGAAGACAGCCATGATATTAAAATACAGGTCAGATGGGTTTCCCTTGATGTACATCCAACTTTAACAATCCCAACTTTTTATTATTGTTATTTCAAAAATCCCAGCTGCACTGTGTTTTCAGGAAAAGGAGAATAGTGACAGCAGAAACAGGTATGGCTGAGTCCTTTGTGCTATTAAATCTTGCCAATGGTATGTCAGCACCTATCTCACTTCAGTATTTTCTGGAGCTACTGGAAACTCCCCTGCATAAACCAATCAAGCCAGAAAGAATGTTGTTGACCTTCAAACATGGTTATAGTGGACAAAATCTGGAGCTTGGATGTTCAGATATGCACTTAGGCTCTAAGAAACCAAGCCTTGTGCAGGATTTGTGGCACAGAGTACAGATATCATCAGTGCTTGTTTTCCAGTGAGCCAAGCAATGTACTATCAACAAATTATAAAACAGATGAACGTGCCCTTTTTTTTTTGGTACATAGGAGGAAACTTGCCTTATGCAGACACATCTGTTTCTTTGATTTAACACCATGCTCATTTTTGTTAGCAGTGGATGAGTGGTTTGGCAAATGCATTGCAGTCTGCTTCACTTAAAAGAAAAAAAAAAAAGCTTCTTCATGAAAGAAAAAAAAAAGCCTTTATGAGACATTTCTATGAACATATTTAGTAGATTATTTTATTAACTCCTTCTTCTCATTAGTGACTGTATTCTGGGATGAAGCACAAGCCTTACAGTAAAGGACCTGGTTTTTTTACAATTGAAGTGGAGATCTCTCTTTCCAGTCACCCTAGATCCTCTCACAGCAGGAGTGCAACTATTCATAAGGGGCTTATAGAAAAGTAACAGATATATCCTGTTGATTTGTAATGTAATTCCAGTGCAAGAGGTAAGGCTGCAATGTAACACATCAATCTTTAAATTGTGAAACTACACAAGTTGCAAGAGAATTATAACATCTGGAGAGAGGACTCAGAAAAGGGAAAATAGAGAAGCAGAGAGAAAATTAGAGTTTCAGAACAAAGAGGCTACTAACTTGGAGCAAAAACCATAACTAAAAGTAGAATAACTGTACACAGGGTGTACATACCACACATGCTTTTAAAGTAGAAATTAAATAGATCATAAGAGATGCTTATAAATTTTGCATTTATCCTGTGCTCAAGACCTGGATCTTGTCAGTTAATCAGCTAATGGCTAAAGATAGCACTGCTCACAATATTTTGATGCTAGATGGACCCTCAACAGAGACCATCTAGCCTGTAAATTACTTTGTGCTTCTGAAATAGTAACAACAGGCACTTTGAAGAGTCACTATTTGTACACAGGCTTCACTTTCAAGAATACACTTACAGCATCAGGCACGAGATAGGGGAAGGATTTTTCCCTTAATGAAAAAAAACTGACCATGATCACACTGTCAGCAAACACTCAGCCCACCTCTCCCCAACAGCCAGCAACCAGGACCTACTGCACTGCACTCATCCACCAGAACTGCACTGTATTGTGACAAAATGCTAGTGAGGCATTGGAACAGGCTGCCCAGGGAGGTGATGGAGTCACCAACCCTGGAAGTGTTCAAAAAACGTGTAGATGTGACACTTGTGGACATGGTTTAATGGTCATGGTAGTGTTGGGTGATGGCTGGACTTGATGATCTTAGAGGTCTTTTCCAACCTTAATGATTCTATGATTAAATGATTCTATGAAAATAAAGCATGCCAAGAAAGGGCAGGCAATTATCACAAGTTCACACTGATCAAGGTTAATGAGAGTACTGCTCCATCTGTGCATGGCTGGTGAACACCAGTGGGACCAGATATTGGTAAGAGAAACAGAGAATTCTGCAAATATGCTTATAAATATGGTGTGGGTCAGAGAACTTGTTCAAACATACTTTATGGCTGGAGGTGTCACCTGGTCAGAAAGCACGAACAAACAGCAAACAGCAGGCTCCTGAGCTTAAGAAATTTAAGACTTGTGAATGCTTGAAGTATTCAAAATGGGATTTAAGCAGAATTTCAACGCCGTGCAGGCCTTGAGATTCCTGCATATGGT
The DNA here is from genome assembly GCF_000691845.1 of Merops nubicus. Lineage (NCBI taxonomy): Eukaryota > Metazoa > Chordata > Aves > Coraciiformes > Meropidae > Merops > Merops nubicus. Next base: position 154,497 of record NW_008610215.1, read on the forward strand.
TAAACTTCACCTTTTCCTCAAAACCTAACACTAACACCCAAAAGCCAACACCTGAGGAACAATCTGTGACAGATGCAAATTCAGATAGATAAATAGATAAAATAGATAGATAGATAGATAGATAGATAGATAGACAGACAGACAGAAAGACAGACAGACAGGAACAGCCAACAAGTAAACACTGGAGCTGATAGCATCTAAAAGATGAGCTTAAAACATTCTTTCCCCAGATTTACATCCACTCCACAGTCACCCTTTACATTTATTCCCTGAATAGGTTTTTCTGTCCCCTTCCTACCTACCAGCACTCACTGCAGCCAAAATGTAGGGGGTCAGACTTTCAGTACCGCACAGCCCTTCAGATTTCATTATTCCTTCAATCCATTCCCTAACTGCCTTCCCCTCCGCTCTGCCATCAAGGACCCAAACCAGGCATCTCTCTGCTCTTTTGTATTATTTCTGTCCAGTGGCTTTTTACTCCCTTCTTCAGAAAGTACCCTTTCCTACAGGCAAATTCACCCTCTTTTCCTGCTTTCCAGTACATTTAAAACACCTTTCCTTTTATTCACCTGACAAATGCTCCCTTTGCCTTCAAATTCCTTTTTAAAACGTAGGAAGACTGTCTGGGTTCCATTCCTTACCAGTGATCATCTTGAGCATACTAGAGTATGGTTTTTCTGGGACAGTGGTTTTGCTTATCTCTGTAATTTACAGGAAGCATGTAGATTTACACTGCAGGACAAATAAATAATGTAGGAAAATAAGTCCACTGGAAAGTCTTACCTTTCTTTCTGTTTTCATAAGCCAAGGGATACTTTGAGTCTTCAGTATGCTGCTCCTCCTCTACTTTCTTTATGTTTTAAATTGTCCAAGAGCACTATTGAAATTAAAGAAAGTTGAGATAATCCTTAAAAATAAAGCAACTTTTACTTTAAAATATCATTTCATCAGGTAACTCTTAGAATTAGCACTCTATTCCACACAACCTTGTCTTCGTGGTCTAACAACTTACACTGCAAATGTGCTGATTTTTTAAGCTAACATTAGAATCATATTTTTCCAAGTACCCACCCACTGGTGCTCTCCACCTTAACATAATGAGATCACTTTTCTCTCCCCTCATATCATGTATGAAAAAATATTGACAGCCAGATTTGGGCCCCTACAGTTGTCAAATGAGAATGTTCTGAAAATTTTGTTTTCATTAAAGAATTGACGCTATTAGCTTCTTCTAGGATGCTGTGCCATTGAAACAAAAACCAAAACCAACCAAACAAAAACGTGTGAAGTCTAGTTTCCCTGAACATACCAAGAATCAAAAAGGAGAAGGCAATCACTGTTTAGAGTTAATGGTCTCATAACTTGCATGTTGCTCTGACTGTTTTCTTTCTCTCTCACACTGATACCTGTTTTTCTGGTTGCTTCCAGCCCTCTGTCTGTTCCCTGTCTGCTTTTGCTGCTAACACACACATGCACACACCTTTTCATTTTCCCCACACAGAAAAATCACAAAGTATCTTGCATTAAGTTCACTACAAATACTCTCTGATCTAATTTCTGACTAGTCTTGGACGGCCCCTGCATTTATGAAAGTCTTTTCTCTTGCTTCAGCTACATGAATTTTATTTATTTTCCCTCTTTTATCCTTAAAGACAGGTAGCAAATGGGTTGTACTGTTTATATACTCATTTTTAAATGGAGCACTTTTCAACTTCTGTATTTTTTTGCCTTGTCCCCCTCATTTCCACTTAGCTTAGGGTAAGTTGATCTGTTTCTCTTTTTTTTCTTTTTTTTTAATCAGATTATTTTCTTAGTTAATTTTTCTGTGGAAATGTGTTGTTCTGCAGCTTCTTCAAAAACAGGGACTGAGAGGGGAAGCTGTGCAAATGACACCCGTTGCTGTTTGGAGTTAACTTCTAGACAGATGGAGTACTGGTGTGCTTCAGAGTTTCATCCCGAGTGCGAGTTTTAGTGATATTTCCATTAAAGCTGAAGTCCCAATCCCAGCAGTCAAATCATTGAATAAATTCCAACTGCTAGGCCTAGAGACAGGATTTTATTTCTAAACTTTTGTAATAATATCTTCATGAGTTAAAAATATCATAAACATAAAACAAAAAAAAAAATAAGTTAAGCTAAGTACAAAACAAAAGTTATGTTTTATCGTTCCCTTTTCTTGGAGGAAAGGACAACCGAGTTACTAGGAGGCAGATGACTGAAATGTTTCAGAATCTGCTGCAGGTCTAGGAACTGGATCTAGAACTTGGAGTACTTTTCCGGTTCCTTAGAAATGAACTTCCATGATTCATGTACAGAAAAATTTTCTTGGAGTTTCATTCTAACTTTTACAAAAAAAATGGCAATAACGATCTCATTTAGCTTTGCTATCAGCAGTATTTAAGTTGTAAAGAATGTTTTTGTTAAAAAGAAAGTGCATCTGAGCGATCACCCAGGTGCTTTCTAGGGGAAAGCTTGCTTTCTAGTTTCATCCAGTATAAAACATGCCCATGTGCTTGTCTACTGGGACAGAAACTACCAGAACACCAGCCTATGGCATGGTATGGGAGCTCTTCCATGCCTCTCCAGCTGTGCTTTTTGCCGGACCATGCTTGTTTTTTACCTCTGCCCAGGGACATCACTGCTGTCTAAGCACGCAGAGCAACCCACCAGGCAGCAGTCTCTATTTCCAGAGCTGGCAATGAGTCATGCATGAAGCTGGCTGACAACCCATGCTGTCTCTATGTATGCAACCATGGGTCATTACACTGCAATATAGCACAATATCTTCTTCAAAACCTGCCTTGTTTTATTTGGATCCTCACTGACTTGGCTGGCACTGAGCCATGGCTGGTGTTTACTGACCTTTCAGAGTAGCAGTCTTGGCTGTAGGAATAAAAATATCTTCTTTTCAAGGTTGTTCATGTACACTGAAGCTGTAGGGTGCACAGTCAGCTGCATGCACAGCAGCCTTCAGACCTGTCTGTAGGCCAACGGAGAGGATCAGGATGGTCAGCCAGCACCATTCTTGCTGGAGCAGTTGCCTTGGTTTGAGCAGACAGCCCACTCTGAACAACTGCATGCTGATCACACACCTCTCAGTCCCACATGGCAATGTGTAACATCTGCTCAGCTTTCAAGGGTTAAGGCATCCTGGCTGTGACTGTACTATGAAACAGAGGGGATCCCACTGTACTCCCCACAGTCCTGTCCTAGAAACATCTGCTGGGGGTGTTGATAGGACTGCACTGCAACTTCATTCCCAGGTATGCACTGGGACACCAGAAGAAGGTGCTCACCATGCTGACAGAGCTACACCATCCAAGAGTGCCTGAGTGGATGTACCAAGCAACCCTACACACAGTGCAGCCTCTCAGCATCTTCCTCAGGTGCCTTTGAAGACATACAAGTTGCTGCAATAAAGGCAACATAAAATACATTTGCTGAGCCATCAGGCTGTTATAGTGTCTGCCAGGCAGAAAAATGTAGAAGCCAGTTAGCCACGGTCCCATGGCAAGGGATAATGTGCACTCACAAAGAGGAGAAGGCTCTGGCTGCACAGGGGATCTTGCTCAAGTTGTCTTAAATGAGACCTCCATAGGCTGTGGGACCACAGCTCAGGCAACATATATGGACCATTGTTAATTTTCTTTTAATTTTAATGTGGTATGCTGTTTATATACTCCAGTTTTCAAAGAAAGCATTTTTCAAGTACTAGCAAGATTTCTACCTGGACATGGTGCACCTGTGTGTCTCAGGGGCTTGCCAATAGTCTCTGCAGAGACAGACAGACACTACTCAACCACTGCCCAGCACACATGTGCAGCTAGATTTAACTAAAATTAAACAAAACAAGCCATGTGCTTTTATGTAAGAACACAGCTATTAGTTTGGCAGTTTATGATGGTCACTCTGCCTCATAGAAGTTCTGGGCCACATTTGCTGGTTTGTGCTGAAAGGCCAGAATAACAGGGGATTAGCAGGAAAATAGTTCCAGGATGGATTATCCCTGTGCATGATATTAAAGAAACTTCACTTTCAGCAACACGTACTGACACCACGTTTGGAAGGCTGCCTCTGGCAGTGTACTCCTAGGGTTAGCACGGCGGTGTCCTTCCAAGCCTGAAAAAATTTGCACAGGATTTTGTCTCAGGCATCAAATGCTTTGTCTGACCTGCTCGTGTCCTTGCAGTCTCAGCAAAACTTCACAGACTGTCATTGTTTCAGAAGCTGGTTTTCCCTCTTGAAACTTCACAACACCTTTAAGGGACAGTTCAACTCCATTGCTGTAAGATTTCATTAGCTCATGGCAACCCCACTCCATGCCACTTCTTGTGAGCATCGACCCGATATTGTCAGACAGACTAGCAGACAGATAATAAGAAATATCAAGATAAATCTAATTGTTTGAGACATGTGTGGTATTTAATTTGTTCATACTGTGGAACATGACAAAATAAATTAGTAGCAGAGGAAAATACTACATAGTGCCATTACAGGGTGAACATTTTTGTGTTTTTAGTCAAAGTGCTGCCTAATAATATATATAAGTATCAAGAAATATCCATTTTAGTTATGCACTTAATTCTTCTTATTCATTATTAACCAAATATTTAAATGTTTTCATTTAAATTATTCTAACACTTATCAAAGCAACAGTTTCTGTTCATTTCTCTCTTTTCTTAAAGAACACAGTACTTGCTTTTGGCACATTGCTGACATATTTTATTTTCTCTTTGAGGATACAAGTCATATTAATGTTTCTGTAATAACCACAATAAAGTCAAGAGTTAAGAACACAGTATTTATATTCGTTTGTCAGTTGTAGACTCCACTATAAAAAGGAGACAGTACATTATAGAAAGAAACCAACATTATGACCAAGAATTCTAGTATTTTTTCATACATTAAGACACCTACATACAGTAACTGAAATTCTTTTTCTTATTCAAAACAGCGTTCTGTATATTTGGTGACCAAATACTGTGAAGGAAGTTACATGTTTTTCAGCCAGTCACAACCAAGTCACGAGATGAACGGGATGCAGTCAGAAGAGGAACTGACTGATGTGTAACCTATTTTCACTCTAATCGTGCCGTATGGAGTGAATAAAACAATGTGTCTCTATCTCCCCTTCTGTGAATGAACAAAAAGTTTTCTTACCATTTGTACGCTGTATTTTAACAGATGTATCTTCACTTGAGTCCCACCAGAAAGTATTCCTGCAGAGCCAGTCCACCTTTGGCTGCTACAGATGCCTGAAGTCTGGAGCTACTATATTTTTGACTCTTGAATGAAGAAACTTTATTTTTGCTCCCTGAGTAGCAGCACAGAAAGTACTGTCCATGACTGAGCTCCTTCCCCACCCTTTAAGGCTGTGCTGTTCTTACTCACCTTCTGTACTTGACTGGGAGATTTAAATGTCAAGATCTTTACACTCTCAAAGAACAAAGATCCAAACTCTAAGAAACACAAAGAGGATGATAAATAACATTTTCAACAGTGGCATAACTGTTAAATTAAGTGCTAAGCAGCTTTGTTGTAATAATTCTTCTGAAGGTAAACTCTATAGGTAGCTACAAATACCAAATGGACATCTGTCAATAGACAGTGCAGCCTATCTAATCGGTGGTACTATGTTAATATGCAGATTTGTATGCCTGCTATGAATTAGTACCCAGTGTTGTGTGAAGTACTGTGGTTTCCTACTTTAGTGTCAAAGTCACTATGGTGATACAGATAGAATAACTTGAAAATATTCTTCAAAATCATTCAGAAGAAATATTCAAATATTCAAAATATTCAGAAGTCATACACTTTTCTCACTGGCTCTAGTGGTATCTCTCCCATCCTTTCATTTTCAACATCACCCATTGTATTTACTCAAATGTATGTACTGGCTGTCAATTCTCTGCCTCTAACCTTGATACACGAAGTGGGAGGGAGAAAATAGTAAGACAGAACTGTTTTAACTTGAACCCATAGAGTTTATTTAATTGCATTTTGAGGTGAACCTCAAGAACATTTTGAAGAGCATCTTGATAGCCTGTGCAAAGAAAAACTTCACAAATGCTGAGCAGATATGTGCAAAGCTGCTGTCTGCAGCACACACATTCTCCATCACTCAGAGGAGGAAACTCTTCTCTTGGCATTTCCTTAGCTGATTTCATATCTGGAAAATTAAAGTGTGCACAGAAACTGCAGCAGGTGGTCTGAATGCCAGGGGGAAACAGTCCTGTATTCCCCTTAGGAGGGATATAAACATATCGCAGGACCTTCCTGTGCTAGTCTTTCTCAGGAGAACATTTAGGAACTGTTCAAAGGGCACATAGTGACCTCTGTGGGGACAATAGCTTACTGGGAGATGTGTGTTTGGTGTCCATTCCCCTCCACAGGAATTCCTTAGTCTACCAGTGTCCTGGTTCAGCTAAGATAGGGTTAATTTTCACGAGAAGTTGGGAGGGGGAACAGCCAGAATAGACAATGGAACCAGCTGATAGGTTATCTTTTATTGTAGAAACATCATGTCCACAACAGAAGGGCTAGGGACAGGCCAGGCTAGGAGGTGTGTTCTGGCCAGTGGTCCAGGGTGATGGTGGCATCTCTGTGTGGAGCTAATGCAGTCTGTGCTTTATATTGCTTGCTTTATATATTGTTTAATTTCTTTTATTCTTATTACTGTTGTTTATTGCTCCTTTTGCATTGTTGTATTAAATTCTCCTTATCTCAGCCCACAGGGTTTTGTACTTTTCTCCCTTTTCTTCTTTCCATTCAGGGGGTGAGGGAGCAGTGAGCGAGCAGCCACGTGGTGCCCAGCTCCCAGCTCCCAGCTGAGTCTAAGCTACAACAACTGGTCATAGATAGGCTTCCACACAGATTCTGACTTAGACAAACCTGTCTGAATTCAGAGCCTGTCACAGAGCTACTGTGTGCTAGTTAGGAAATTTAACTCATCGTCACAACATAGTTTCATTAGTTGCCACAAATGGTATAAAAATATCTCTATAGATCAGAATGATATGCTTTGAAGTAGTCATGCATGGAAAATGTCTACCTATTGCAGAGACTTCAAGTTACTACACTAGGAGTCATTTAAAGTGTTTGGCCTTGTTAACTGCTGTGCTATCTTCCTCTAAAAGCACCTATATCCAGCAAATATACGACAGAATTTGCTAGGTCTTACTTCAGTGTAAAAATGAGAGGGTGACAGGACCTTTTTGCCAAAAAAAATACTTTCTTTCAAAACACTGACCTGGCACAAAGGCAGGATGCTGATGTTAATATTAGGACAAAAGACAAAAAAGAAGTTTAGAAACCCAGGGAAAGCAAAGAAAAAAACAGGACAAAGAAAATTCCAATGGCAGAACAGCTCCATTGAGATCCTGGGCTTCAGGCCATACCCAGCACAGCTGCAGCAAGGAAACCAAGATACCACAGAAACAGGAAAGCATGGTCTACCTCCCCAGAAACAGGGAGAGGAGAAACAAGTCCCTAGGAAGCTGGGGAAGCAGCAGGGGAAATATCTTGAAGCAGAGCCTTGCTTTGATCCTGATGATAAATCAAGTTTGCCAAAATGGATGAGCCATTTGGACCCATTCCCTGCTGTTTAAGGATTTGTCCTTGAAGTGATGAGCGCATGTGAAAACCCACATGTGCACTGAGGAAGGGAAGTCAGATGACATCAGGCGTGAGTTAAGATCAGAAAAATGTGCATGAAAGAACAACAACAAAAAAAAAAAAAAAAAACCAAACCAACTTCACATTGCAGCATAGGAAAGTTTCATGTTCCTTTTCTGTCCTACTCTGACAGATGGGATTTTCGGCTCCAAATGACAAACACCACATTTTGTAACAGATCATTTGCCTTTCTGGGTACCTGGGCTGCCTTAAATCACCTCCTTGCAGGAAAGCTGGAACTGACCTGTAGGACTGGTACTCCACAGTGCTCTAGCTGGCAGCAGCTGCCTGTCAGTCAGGACTGTCAGAGGCTGTGCTCAGCTGATGCTCAGGGTCCACCATACAGAGCACAGTGGTCACTTCCTGGGTGCTAGGGGAGCTGGACAAAACCATGGCTGCTGGCAATGTATCATACCAGAAAAAAAAAGTAAGACCTCCAAACCTTGTAAATGATCCTGAAAGACAGAGACTCTTCAAAACATTTGCCTTTAGATGTTAGTGTTCACTTTTTGGTTTTGTTTCATTTTTCTACTGGGAAGACTGAATTGCAAAGACAGCACACATCAGGGCAATCTTCACCCAAAAAGGAATCTGCAAAATTAATAGCGAAACAGGTACAAAAAAAGTAATTTATGACTTGAGCCCCTGACATTTTCCAGCATCTGATGGATGCTACGGTTACGGTCATATTAATATCTAAAACTGGCACTTTAAAAGTTCACATAGGTTTTCAAAAAATTATTTCATCCCTTTTAAGCCATCCATTAAAAATAATTCTCAAGGCAAGACCATCCCCTTTTTACATAATTGTACTAATATCATCATTGTATATTATACACTTAACAGGGCATTTTTTTTTTCATCTTCATAGCATGCACAGTTTTGTTTTGATAGTATATAAAACATAACTTAGGAGTACTGATTTTGCAGCTCATTTTGGATGATTTGATGCTTCCAATTATTAAATAAATGAGTGGTGAAGGCAACACTGCATGCATTTTAGCTAGAAAGAAATCAGGGAACAAAATGCTGAAAATACAGCCTGTATGCATCCAAGTCTCCCTACTCCCAGGGAAATAAAATCCACCTATGGGCAAATACTATCACCTCTTCTGTTACAATTTTAATTTCCAAGTCAGGGCTAGTGATATTTTCTTATGTACAATGTAATATTTTGAATGTTGCAGTACTATTAAATAAACTTAGTACTGTTTTGCAATATTTTGAATGTGTTAAACATCTCAAAGAAGTCAGTTCATCTAAAGCTTTAACACATCTGACTACCAAAACTCCAGGTCCACAAGGATACTTGGGTTCACCGGAGCATCTATTGTCTTTATTTGAAGCATTCCCTTTCTAGATGGTCTGGTTTAAGTCCTTTTACTTTGAATTTCAATTAGGGGTAAGTGCTGTGGAGTTGTTCACTGTTGCCAGTCAGTCCTCCCTTTCTCACATTAAGTTAAAAAGTGTGGGGCATGTGTGGATTCAAGAGCTACCTGCAGTTGCTGTGCATTAGAGGAGGTCTGAGCATGCCCTTTGTGACTCCATGGACTGCTGCACCTCAGCCAGCTCTGGGGCAGTGAGCACAAGTTTGGCTGAGAGCTGTTTCAAGCCCATAGGCTTTCTGCCTGAACACACAAAAAAAAGCCTTTTTTTTTTTTTTTTAATAAACACAGTGACTCTTTTTTTAAATGAGTGGTCTCTCAATTGGTTTTCATTTCAATGTTCAGATCTCAGATTCCTATAGGAAATCTGTATGAAAACCTGAGTATGAAGCAGGCTAGATTGTGTATGGATGAAGATTACAGAAATGTGGGCTGAAATTGGCATAAATAATGAAAAGCAACTAGCTGGGGTTTTTTTATTATTTTATTCTAAATCTTTATGTCTGTATAATTTAAAACTTACAGAGAATTTTATTAAGGTATGTCTACCTGATACTAGGATAATTAATATCCTGCCCTGTATGAGATATAGTGCAGTCAGCAGGACTAGGAAAGTTATCATCCCTCTGTACTCTGCACTGGTGAGGCTGCACCTTGAGTACTGTGTTCAGTTTTGGGTGTCTCGCTACAAGAGGGGCATTGAGGTGCTGGGGCATGTGCAAAGAAAAGCAATGAAGGTGGTAAAGGGTCTAGAGAACAGTCTTATGAGGAGTGGCTGAGGGAGCTGGCGTTGTTTACCCAGGAGAAAAGGAGGCTCAGGGGAGACTTTATCACTCTCTACAACTACCTGAAAGGAGGTTGTAGCAAGGTGGGTGCCAGTCTCTTCTCCCAAGTAACAGGTGATAGGACAAGAGAAAATGGCCTCAAGTTTCACCAGAGTAAGTTTTGACTGGATATGAGGAAAAATTTCTCCACTGAAAGGATTGTCAAGGATGCTCAGGGAAGTGGTTGAGTCACCATCACTGGAAGTATTTAATAGATATGTAGATGTTGTGCTCAGGGACATGATTTAGTGGTGACCTGGCAGTGAGGGGTTAACACTTGGACTTGATAATCTTAAAGGTCACTTCCAGACAAAACATTTATATGATTCTATGATCCTGTAAAACTCAGTTGTCCTTATAGAGCTGGACCTATAATGTTGTTTTCATTATCTTAAGCACTGTGAAGAGAGACTGCCTGGCAAGTGAGCAGTGACCATGACAAACAAGGATCACAACGAGATCTTGAAGAGCTGCACAACAGAGTAGATTAGAGAAGTTCCACATACAATTCATTATGCAGATCTCAGTAAGGGCAGCAAAGAAATATGGCTTATTTTGCATATACAATATATATTAAAGACACATTTTTCTGTTACCCCAGAACACTGTGCAAATAGATAGCCATGCTTTTATAAAAAAAACATATAGAGCAAAACCTCAGACTCAGCCACTATGGACTCCACTGTGGTGGCCTACTGCATAGATTTACATTGGCAGTGCCACAGAAGTCATACATGTTGAAATAATTTATTTCTGAGTCTAGTTTTTCTCTGTGGAATTTGCCTTTTGATTAACATTTTTTCTGTATCTTTTTACAGGCTCTTTGAAGCTGGTGTAAATGCATCTAGCTCTGATTAATGGTGAGATTCATGCTAGAAAATAAAACCTTCACTCTAGCTGGAATGCAAATGAAGCCTTTCAAACTAGCATAGTTTTTACTAGAAACAGAATGAATTAATTTAACCTGGAGTCTTACATATGCACACAAAAAATCAGGTACCTACATAATCTCAGTTTGTCTCTGCTACAGTTCTTGATAAAAGGCAAAAGCTGTATCAAATACATTTGGTTGTGCTGCCAAGATACTACTCTTGTTTCTCAAAGTTACTTGTAAAGTAGACAGCACTAGCACTGCGTCAGTACTGTGCAATCTAAGGGATGAGCTGCCAGGTCTGAGCTCTGCGAAGGCACTTTTCAGATCCTCAAATGGAAATCAGATGCTCAGCTATCGCTGGATGTCCAGAGGGGCTGGGTTGTCAACAGCCACTTGCAACAAGTTTTCCCTTACTATTGAAAAGGGAAAACCCAATCACTCCCCCACTTTGAAGTGGCTGATTCACCTTAAGTTCACAGCAGCTACAATGGAGTTTGCAAGCATGACAACCACATAATATTATACAACTATTTGGGGTGGCATAGTGAAAGAAGTGGGTGTTACATCTAGAATTTGAGTCACAATCAGAAAGTTTAAGTCTTCCAAGGCATCATTTTTTTAAGTTGGTACTAAAGAACCAGAAGGCTAACAAGTCAAGAGGTCAATCCCTCTTTGCAGAAGGTGTAAAACTAGGAGAGGAAGATGTGCTTCAGGGCATATTACAAGCAAATATGAGGTGAATAATAGATTACCTAGTCCATGAAATTAGTAATTAGCTCCTAAAAGCTGTCTCTTTCAACAAAAGAGAAACTTGTACAGACCAAAATATGAAAAAAAAAGTCAGTTCCCTCTGCAAAGTAAAAAATTAACGAGGAGAGAATGGGGATAGAGGGCTTACCCACCTCCTCCTTGTGCACACCAGAAGAATATGAACTGTGTCACCCTTGACTCTTCCTAAAGGTCCCTGAAGTCAAAGCTGGGGAGCAAATATGAGAAAACTAACCTTTCAGATACTCTCCCCACCACAATGAAATTACTCCCATCTTCAGGCTGGTCCATCTAGTATCTCTCACTGGCACCCAGGTGCAGGAATGGTCTCTGCTTTTGTTTTTGCAGAGGATCATATGGCAACAAAATGAGGCAAGCATGTCAGAATAACCTATCCATTAAAACACTTGGCTGAAGTTTAAAGGCTCCCATTTCAGCTGAGTTGGTTTGTTTCCTGCTAATTTATTTGCCATGAGAAACACAAAACCTCTTTCCTTTATTCCCACTCCCCTCTCTCACTTATACATTCTTCTACAGCACTATTGGGCTGAGGAGCAGAAATTTTCTTTGACCACCCTGGAGATGTATCAAGTGCTGGGTGTGTATGCATTTTCACACAATAAAATCAGGGTATGAGGTTCAGTAATATACAATTTCCTCATCTCACACCTGCATCCATGTACTACAAAAGCCCCCTTCCTTCCAGCACACACAGGAGGGTAGCACGGAGCCACCTGAAAGGAAAGTGGATGGCAGAATGGGGATGCTGTACCCTCCCATTCACATATCTGGTAGATTAAGGCTTGGAAGCATTTTTCCCAGGACATGGGCACCTCTTTACACATCAAAGTTCAAGTATATGTGGTTGCATAGAAAACAAAAACTAAATTTAGCTTAAGGCATCAAAAAAAATTGTTGTTGTAATGGGTCAGACTAATTTCTGGCATGAACGGACACAATTGTCATTGATTTTGATGACTTATGGCAGTAATTTATCCTCAGTGTAACTCCACTGACTTTGCTGCAGTTACATCAGGGCTTAATTTAGCCTGATATTTTTATCAGGGGAAAGAAAAGAATTAAAAGAGTACATGTCTCAGTTTGGGCATTTGTTTTCTACCTGCCCATTTTATGGAAAATGCAATTCTTTAAGCTATGTATCCTCCAGCCCTCTGTTTTCTCATATTGCAAAAGCCTCAGTTTTTTGGTTTTTTTTCCCTCTGCCTACTATTTCCATCTGGGCTTATTGACAAATTATCACCTATGAGGTGTTTCTGTCTTACAAGATTACAGATGACTGCTGCCTTGAGCTGCTTCTCTTCTCCTTATATCTCTTGCATACTGAGTGGGTTGTTTCCTGGCCAGTGAACATCTCCAAAGTATTTATATTAAATGCTTTTTACGCATTCCTCAGCTTAGAACCTTTCTTCTTGTAATGACTTCACAGGTAATGTCCTGGACAAGTACAGGGCAAAGATCTTCATGTAAATTGTTAACAACTTCAAAATACACGTATTTCATGTATGCTATATAATTGATGAAGGACATGAATATCTGTTCCCCCAATAGGATGGATTCTTGGAACCTACATAGTTGCTAAATCCAACAATTTGAGGTGTTTTATCACATCTGCTTAATTCATATTCTGGGCACCCACTGACATGAGTGTTTGACAAACACTGATACAGTATTTCACAGCAATGATGTTAGTATGGGTACCCTTGGAAAGCTCTCATTTCCACCAGGCTGGGCATGGAGTACCCAAAGCTACCAAAAATGTTGGCATCCTGTATAGCTGGGCTGCTACAGACAGGCAAGTAAAGGTCCCTGAAAACACTTCAAAGATGCTCTGAAATCCTCTCCTCAAGCTTGTGAGAGTAATTCCAGAACCTATTAGTACATGACTACCATACCAAGGTATCTCCAGAGAAATCTGTGATAAGGTTGCTGTAGACCTTGGACTGAAGCACATAGCCCCGCAGGAGGCAGAGAGAACAACAAGAAAGCTCCAAGGCACTTGGTGGTCATCAGAAACGTGTGAAACCAACCTGCAGTCATGCCTGTTCCTCTGGGGTTTGTCTGTACCCACCTGCTTGAGCACATGGACACTGAGGACAATTAGCTACAGTGCACAGGAGAAAGGTGTCACTAAGCAAGACATAAAACTATAGGGAGTGCTGAAAGAATAGGCATGCATGCACATGTATGTATGTTCTGCTCTTTTCTTTTTGGATTCATACTTAATTTCCACCAGAGTGGCTCTTTCGGAAGAATTAACTGAGGTGTGACAACATTTTGATGTCTTTATACACAAACAATCTCATTCAGTAAGCACCATGAGTCATCTGAAATCTTCCTCAAAGCTGTGTGATGAGACCTTGAAGAAAGCGTGCAAGGTCTTGTATCACCCTCTCAGACAGGAGACCATCAAAGAGGTACACTGTCTGTTCCTCTAGACCTGCTTACTCATTCCCTCTGCTGTTCAGGCTTTACAGTGAAGGGTTTTCAGACCTTTCTAATTATATTTGCATTTAGCAAACTTCTGCTGAGCTACTGTTCAAAAAACAGCCACAACAAATAAATAAACAAACCTGGAGCTGCCAGTTCAGACAGCTGGCGTGCTCACCCTGAAGACATTTGCCTTTTCCCTAGCACCAAGATCACAGACTGTCAGCAATGACCTTTCAACTCATAGTAGCCTTCCTGCATTAGGCTTGCATGTCCTTGCCCCCTCCCCCCCCATAAAAAAACCTTAGATACTTCTTTTAGATTTCTCTTTTTTTAAAATTTTTTTCTTTATTGGGCTTTGCACAGCCCTGGAAAAATGTCTGCAATATCTTTCATAAGCATCATCATTTATTAATATACTGCAAGTCTGAAACAGCCCAGTTGTTTGGGTGCCTGGTAACATCTGAGGTTAGCTCATTTATAAAGAGGAGCAACACTGGAAAGTGTTTCTCTTCAGAGAACTGTGCTGATGAAAAGTTGCTTAGAGCTCATCCAAAATTCTGTCTCACACCGGATCTTTAATATAGTTTCTTTTGGATGAACCTACACTATGTGTGTTTTCTTTTTCCCCTAATAACAACCATTATATTTGTATGCATTATTTTAATGTTGAGATTTTATTTTGATCTTACGTGAGAGATGTGGAAACTGCACCTGGGAAATTTGGCTGGCATTTCTGTAGGTGTAATGATTGTGTGACAGCTTAACCAAGTGGGTATTGGTATTTAACCTGCCTTTCTTTTAATCTAGAAATTTCAAATGTAGTTTGAATATTCATAAAATAGCAAGACGGTGACTTATTAAAAGATGTATAATGTTCTGTAGATTGAAATGCTGCAAAAATAAACAGTAAGTTTGCAGGTCAAACAGATCAAATACAGCAAAAGACAAAAGGGAAGGGCACACAAAAAAAAATCACCTTTCTCTTTAGTGAATGTATGCATAAGGTGAGGATTAGTAACATCATGTAATATTCAGGAGAGTTGCATGGGAAATACATTTCCCATAGCAACAGCTGTTTTAGACGTTAGAGTAAGATTAAAGGGAGCCTGTTTCATCTATGTTATGTTTTAAATGAATGGTTATCTGCCAAACCAGCAGGTCAAAACAGGTTCTTCTGTGAAGACAAACATCTCTTTGCAAAAATTATACTCTTTCTGTGGATTTGGTTTTCTTATCTGATAATGGGCAATCATGTGCCATACTCCAGGTCTCTGTGCAATTACTTATTCACCATTCCAGTTCTACATGGTGAGCTAAAAAGGCCCTTAAGTAAGTAAAAAGGAATGCAAAAATGTTAATAAATTCAAGATGTTAAAGTCTGATTTGTACCTAATTCCATTAATATGTGCAGTTCAAATTAAAATGTAACATCAGACTTTCTGGATAATTTGGTTTTAAAAAAATCAAATAAAAGACAAGATTGTATTATAAAGATAATACAGTTTTGCTCTTATCTCTAGCTGTGCTAAAAGAAAACTAGAGGCAAGTAATAAATGGGTCATTATCAGAGATTACCATTTTCAAATAGCATCCAAAAATTTGTCAGGCATTAATGCGGAAAGATTGGACTTTGCTCTTTGTACAAAGAGATTAAGCTCAAATCCTCAAAGGCTTACATATTCAAGTTCTGTCAAGGGCCCAGGTTCATTTCATGTAACCAAAGGATCCTAAATTAAGAGTCAAGTCAACACAGACTCCTTCTAAAAATCCGCAAAGAAAATTGAGAGGTATCAGACCATGATTCAGTGTCCCTAAAAGCTAAATAGCCTTCTGAAGGAGTCTGCTTCTTGCTGTTGGGGTGCTCACAGGGGGCAATGCTCCTACTGAAAGCAACTGGAAGCAAAATGCAAGCACCTCACTGGAAGTGCAGTGCCTCAGTAGTAGTTCAGTGCTTCAACACCTCCAATAAGCTAGACCTCTGTGGCCTGGGATGTGCTAGGTGCTACCAATAAACAAGGGGAGGGACAGAGAGAAATTGCATAAAATTTATGGCAAAGGACTATGTACTCATTAATTTTTTACACAGGCATGTCCTGATGGTACTTGCAAATTTATTAACAATTTATTTTACTTATGTTAATCAGATCACGTACTGCAGGCACCATGGAAGAAGCATTTATTTTTGAAGTAACTTAAATAAAGAGCAGATGGTGGCTTGGTGAGCAGAGCCTGGATTTGTGCTCAGTTCTAGGTTCACAGTTACAACCTATTTGTGAGATTCTAAATCGGAATATATAATAATTGAGCCAATATTCACAAAAATCTGTATGGAAAAGCTAACTGTTGATAGTTGAGAGTTACTGTGTTGATTTATTTTTGATAGAAGGAACTTAAATGTCCTGGCTGCTTGAGCCATTGCATATCTGCTTTATATATGTGAAAAAATAAGTTTATGAAGACAAACAGAGACAGAGTGAAAGCCTTAATTTTGCACAGAAAAAAAAAAAAAGAGAGAGACATCTGCTGGGGTGTGGGAGACTCAGTTTTAGCTCCCAAATATTCCACAGTCCACCTCTCCATGAGGAGAGTTTAATCTCTCAGAGAAGCTAGCAGCAGAATATTTGGGATACCTGCTTGGATTGTAGGATAGCAACATTTCCAATTCTCTGCCAGACTATCTTCAGCTCCTTTGATGCCCATTAGTCCCTCTGATGATGGCCACAGATGCAGCTGATGTTTGCTTTTCTATGGGACATGTCTGAGATTACCTTCTCTCTTACTTTTGGTTATGGCAGTGCAGATTATAGCCACTGATTTCTTTGGAGTACAGAAGAAATGTCACAGCTTCATTTAGGTACACATCTGAGGGAAAGCATCTGGCATTGCATTTCTCCTGTGGTGAGCATGAAATGCCCACCCTCACTTGTCTTTTCCAGCTTTGTCCATCTTCCCAACAGCTGAGCTCAGAACCAGAGACAGGGCCAGACTGAAGCACATAGGAAATGAAAAGAGAATTCGAGTCCTTTTGAAAGCTCCTCTGCTGCAGCACATCCAAATAAACAGACAGAACTTCACATCTGATTGTTTTTCAGTGGTGCAGGGGTATGTCATGTGTTTGCACCAGTCCAGGGAACAGTATTTATGTATTCCCCACTACAAGGACTGAATTCAAGCTGAGAAAGAAGCTGTTCAGTCTGTCCCTCAGGCTTGCTAACCCACTCTCATCTCAAGTCTTATTACAGAGTTTCCCCTTCTTTCATAGAGCACTCTCAGTCATTTCAGTGTGAGCTCGCTTTTTGAGTCTTGTTGTTAGAAATGTGTATCTTTCTTGAAGATGAAATGGCCATTGTTGAAAACAAAACCAAAACCAAAACATCACTATGTATGGGAAAGTAAGTACTAGCACAAATAGTCACAACTGCAAATGACCACTGTGTTGCTTTCCAAGTGACTGTGACCTGAGATGGTAGGACATCACAATAAGCTGGTAGGACAAGAGTGTATGCTGGCAGTCCTTAAAGTACTAAAAAAACCCACCATTTCAAGTACACTTGCCTCTAAAAATAGAAAAGTATCCTCTACATTTATGTTATATTAGTGGTTGGTTTTGTACGTTTTGCCAAAAGTTGTCCAGAAAGAAAAAAAAAAAATAAATAAAGGTTTTGCATGAATCATCCACGTTACAATCTTCATGAACCTACATCATTATAAAATTATGTCCCAAATTGCTCCATGAATGCCAGACTTGAAACAGTGATGGGAAAAGGAGGGTATAAAATTATGTCAGAGTACAACCGGTACTAGTATGATGGGAACGCAGAATCATTCTTTTAGTCTGCAAAATTTCTGTGGTGATACTCTAACTGTAAGACATATGCCTTTGATACAGTAGCAGACGTGGTAATGCTCTATTTTACATACTGTGTTATGCCACCATCAGTCTGTGGCAATGTAACCTCAAACCATAAGAGCAAATTAAGGCTGAACTTAAAACTTTTTCAATACTTATTATACAGTGCAGCGCTGAGATGGCAATACTCACTGCAGATCTGACTGAGGGAGCCTCTGAAGTGAAGCTGCTGACACACTCAGATTCTTCTGATGACATCTTAAAATGAAGATGAATTTACTGAAGACAGCTTTATTTGTCTTTCAGCAGCTATGTCATGGAATGGTTTATAATTTTTTCTCATGATGTCTTATTTATAAAAAAGTGGTTTATGAACATTTGATATTGGTTGCATTAAATTGTCACCCACAAAATTATGATGAGCATATCCATTCCTTCCAGCTCTTTTTTTACTTGTTTACTGTTAACCATAAAAAGATGAGGACAGTCAAGCTGGAACAGAGTGGAATAGGTTGCCCGGGGAGGCTTTGCAGTTTTCGCCCTTGGAAGTTTTCAAAACCCATATGGATAAAGGCCTGAACAATCTGGTCTGATCTCATAGCTGTCCTTGCTCTGAGATGAAGATGGTCTTCCTGAGTTGCCTTTTCACCTAAACCGTGGTATAATCCTAAAATTTATTATTTACAATTTTATGTCTGAAATAATCTGCACTAGAGTCTCATCATTCAGCATTGTATTTTCACCACAGCAATAATTCAATTGTACAGAAAGCTCTGGATCACTGACCCTGGATCTCAGGGGGACTTTAATCTCCATGACAGTTGCTGGAAGGATAATAGGGTGGGATAGAGACAATCAAGAGGATTTGTGGAAGGGGAAAACTTCTTTGACCTGGTATAGAATGGGCAACTAATGGTGATGCACGATTGGATCTACTACTCACTAATAAGAAAGAGCTGACTTGGAGATGTGATAATCAATGGCAATGCTGGCTTCAGTGACCATGAAGTAGTGGAATTTGAGATCCAGAGGGGAACAAGGATAGCAGAGGACAACAGAGCAGAGTTCAAACTGTTCAATTAGCTGGTAGGTAGCATCACTGTATCTCTGAAGGATGAAAGGAGCCCAGGGAAGCTGACAAGTCTTTAAAAAAACAGTTCCTCAAAATCCTTAGGAAACCAAACAGATTTATAAGGATATTGGTTTGGCTGAGAAAGAAAGTCATGACAGAGTTTCAATGCAAAAAGGCAACATAAAGGTGAAACAGGGACAGGCTGTAAAGAAGGAATTTGGAAACAGTGCCAGGGCATGTAGAGGTGGTTTCACCAAAGCCAAAGGCCAGCTGGAGTTAAGACTTGTCAAGGGCAACCAGAAGATCTTCTGTGACCAACTTAGTAGTAAACGGCTGAACAAGGAAAATGTGAGGTCATTGCTAAATGGAGAAATGGTTTAGTGATAGCAAACAAGTTAATGTATTCAATGTCATCTTTGCCTGTGTTCACCAACAAGGCCTCTGTGCTAAGTAAAAGGATTCTCTGAGGAGAGTAGCCAACAGCACAGTGTGAGGAGTGAGTCAGGGATCAAAGACAAAAACTTGACCCAGACCAAAAAGATGGTCCTGGATACATGGAGAAGAAAAAGAAGACTGCCAGTATGGATTTACCAGAGGAAAATCATACTTGACTAACCTGACATCGTTCTGTGATAAATTTCCTGGATTTCCATCTGTGAGGAGGGTAGTGGGTGTAATTTTCTTTAACTCTAGTGAGGTTTTTGACATTGTCTCCCACAATAATCTTGCATCCAAGTTAAGACACTTAGTCTAGATGGGTAAAAAAACAAGTAAAGAATTTGTTGGACAGGTGGGTTCACAGGTTAATGGTTAATGGGTATTAATCTACCTGGTAGCCAGTGACAAATCAGCACTACATGGGTCTATACTGGAACTCGTCCTGTTTAATAGTATCCTTATCACTAACTTGAAAGAGTAGACACAGTACACCCTCATCAAGTTTGTCATACTCCCCAGAAGAGAGTGACTGTGATCTGCACCCCAGCTTCAGAGCTGGAGAGCCTCAGGGCTGGTTCTTTCCCTTCTCAACAGGGGAGAGACGTCTGCTTGAGCCCTTCTGTATGCATATAATTGAGAACCAGGATTAGACTCTCCCCACCACTTAGCAACACTGCTGAAAACCTGCTAATGTGTTCTCACCCCCAACTGCATTACAAGTCACTCTGTCTTTACACAAACTGTCAGTCTGTGGGACTGATCCACAGCTCAATGACTTTGCTGCAAATCTTTAAGAAGATTTTAACATCTTTGGATGAAGAGCTCTACAAGCTATGATTCCCCTTTGTGCCAGTATAATAGTAACTAGTTCATTGCTTGCCCTATTTACACTCTTGTTTTGGGTTTTTTGTGTTTTGGTTTTTTGTTTGAGATTTGATCCTTTTATCAGCATGTCTAAACTCAGCTCAGTTCTTTTATCTTTGACCCTTTTTTCATCACCTTTCCAAACCTTTGTAGCCAACCCTGCTTTGGTTAGAAATCTGGACTAGAGACCTCCTGCTGTCCCTTCACACCTGAGTCATACAATGATGCTATGAACTGCTCTTCTTTGCTAGGATAGGAGCTGAGTAGTTTCATTTTGAGTTTTTTTTAAGGAAGAAACTAAATGCATCCACAGCACTAACTGATCTCCCTTTCTCCCACATTCAGTTTTCCACACACTCTTTGCTGATAGATCATTAGGCATGTTTATGCTGCTTTCAGCTGATTAATTGTTTATGCACCCTTTCATGACATAACTGTAGCAAATGCTTTTAAAGCAAAGAGTTTGGCTCTGCTAGCAGGGCCTAGACCATGGCTTTGTTCCAAGACCTAAGACCCATGCTCAGAGAGGTGTTCCATTGTACTATGTTCAGCAGTAGCAAAAAAATAAATAAAATTAAATCAAATATAAAATAAAATAAAATA